>NC_140775.1:110439185-110577042 GCF_044657685.1 Stegodyphus dumicola | reverse complement strand
AAACTGTAATATTTAGCTTTCAATATGTTCGAATTACCAAGTGTAAAGGGGAAAAAAAATTGCTTGCAGGTACAGTAGGTACTGCTTAATATGATTACGTCCATTCTGACCTTATTTAATTGTATGAAGTGTTTGAGTTTTATGTGCGGTGCTGCAATAAAGTTTGATAAATTAAATGTGTGAACCTGAACCTCTCTCTCCCCTTGCATACAGCCTTGTTACTGAGATTAATAGTCTTTTCTGATAAGATGTTTAATATGTAAGCCCCCCACACACACACACACATAAAAAAAAAAAGAAAAAAAAAATTTTTTTTTTTTTCCATGGGTGACAAATCACTAATTCCTTTGTTTTCTCAGACAACTTCGATGATCTCTGGATCACTCTTTTGGTAGCAAGTCTCGATATTTTCATCTATTCCCAAATATTTGAGTAGGGTCTTATCATGCATTTGTTTATCATCACCTAATACATCTTGAGAGTTTTCAGAAAGTTGCTTTGGATGGAAGCCGACATTTTTTAAAACAATTTGAAATCATTGGCGAAGTTATTTCATGCATTTAAAATAACATGCATGACACCTAAGAAATTGATTTAACAATATACTTAGAAGAACAATCTAAGTTAGTTGTATGAATTTCATTAATAACAATTTGAAGCACTTATTTCCCATACTGACTCTTAAATGCATTTATAACACCCTGATCTAATGTGTGAAGAATGGCAGAAGAAAAATTGAATTTATGTTCTTCAACAAGAGATTAGTTGAATGGGCAGTGCTATCTAGCGTGCCATTTTTTCTTGTTAAAGTTCATTATCCCATTTCATAAGAAAATCATTAAAATATTACTTGTCATCCAAACATTTTTATTGTTGTAATAAGTCACAGGCAAATGCAATGAGTGTTTTTGCTTGCACTGATGACTAATGGAGTCTTTATAACTGTTCCGTCCATATTACATGTTAATAACACAGTAACATATTGTTTCTTTTTTTTTTTTCTTTTTTCTTTTTTTTTTTTTTTACAGTCAGTTGACTCATTCTTAAACATTAAAGAGTGGGGTAGGGCTCTAACAAAGACCAGTCTCATCCGTATTAAAAATTCGATGCAGTTCGTTTCTTGTGAAAGTGCAGCTAAATTCTTTTCTATCCAATTATCAGCTTCATTAGGGTCTGCATCATGTTTCTCTCCCTGTAATTTTCTGAAAATGATATTGTTTCTGTCTCTCTATCTTGTGAGACATCCAATGGAAGGAACAAACTCCTCTCGCAGCATTTTGATAAATTCTTTTGCCTTTTGATACAGGGTTTCTTGTAACAGCGTGGCATTCATGTTCCTGATATATCGAAAACACTTCAAGAGACCAGTTTCTATATCAGCAAACTTTCCCTTTTGCTTCTGCGAGACATCTGCACTTGCATCATTTCATCCAAAATTGCCTTCCTTCTTTTCAACAACATACATAATGCAGATTGTGAAATTCTGAATTCACATTGCCTGCATTTTAGTAAAGCATCATACTGCTTCACAATTTTTCTTTATTTTTTTTTAGGCTTAAGTGCTTGTGTTTGGACATTTTAAGGCATGACCAAAGAATAAAGGCATGATGCAGACAATGAATTGAATGAAATGCGTGAGCAAAAAAAGACAAATTTTTTTTCCAGATTCTCTTTTACATCTCTCTCTCTTTTTTTATTTTTATTTTTTTCTTTCTTTTTCTTTCTTTTTTTTTTTTTTTTGTTTCTTTTTTTTAAATGTTTCCTCTTTTTTCAGTTTGAGAGAGCTCTAACAAACCTCTTGTGACCTACGACCACCATGATTGGTCTAGAAATTCTAGCATTTGCAGCTCCATGTGTTAAACTGATTTGACCTTGAATGATATCGCTGACTTTAAAACACAACTTGGAGGTTTTGACAATTCCAGATATGAAAATTCTAGCAGTTGCCCCTCCATGTGTTAAAATGAATAAACTTTGAACAAAATCACTAAACTTGAAACATAAATTTACAGTTCTGACTTTACAATTTTAAAAGCGATTTGATATTTATACACTGTAGCATTGATTTTATAATGATACTGTATTCATTTTAATTCTTTCCTTAGGTTTTGATTTTTATAAGCACCTGAATTTATGAAACAGTGATTTTTATTAAGCAGTACCCATTGTACCAACCTTCAGATTTCAGATAAAAAATAAATTAAATTTTTTTCTATGGATATTATTATGATTGTTTATGAGTGCTTTGATAGAAATTTATTAAGAGAAATTTAAAATTTATGTAAAATATTTTAATTTTCCCTTTGTTAAAAAATTTCTTCCCTGCCAGCTGTTTTCAGATTAGGCATTCGACGCACATTCGAGTTTTAAGATCACCAACTCACATAAGTCGGGATTACTATACTTGAAATCCAATCTTCAAGCTTATATGCACGCAGTGGCACAATCCGATAATGAAAGAAAAGCCTTTTAAAAGCATTTTTTAGTACAGTTCTACAAAACAAAGTAATCCTTAATGACAATGGGCAGGGGAACTTTGAAAGTCAATTTTAGTTGGATATAGAAAGTAATCATAATGGGGATAAATCTAAAAAAATGCAGGATGGTTCATTTCATAGTCATTTTCAGTCCAGATATGACCACATCTGTACTGGTCCATGTGAAAGTCCATTATGCAGTACATGTTTGGAACATGGTTTTTGTCAGAATGAAGAAAACACAGATTTAAAAATTTTCTGGTCATTCAGGTGATTATGATTTCTAAAAAATGCAATGTATTTTTGATCTTTTAACACATAAAATAATTAAAATATTTAAAAAGCTACAGTAATTAAAAATTATTGTATGAATTATATAAAATTATACCAAGAATTAAAAAAAATGTGTTTCATTTAAAAATTAATAACAACAAAAATCCCTTTTTAGGCATATATGATCACATTTAAAAATTCATCAGGCATCAATGAATTTGGGCTTATTCCTTATTTAAATTTTAAAAACTAAAAAATAGGTTTTTTGATCATCATACATATATTAATTTATATATTAAAATTAGAAAAAATATTTTTATTTGCCATATTTTTTACATAAGGGAAATAATGCAATAAATACCTTTTTCATTAATTGTTTTTATAAAACTAAAAGAAAGTTAATGAATATCATAAAAAATACATTAAAATATACATATATATAATTTACCGTTTCAGACATATTATTAATACTTCAGGAAACTTCCAAACAGAAAGTGACTTGGTAGCTTGTTGATTACGTCGGCATACTGGACAAAACCATGGACTATCCTCATCTAAACTTTCTCTAAACAATGAAAGAATATACATATGTTTACAGATCCATATAACAGAGGTAATTTCCTGCATTTCGTATGCACAGTACTAAACTGTAAAATCTATGATCTTAACCAAAAATATATAAAAAATAATTCAACATATATAGATAAAGATAAATTACAATATCTTTGAACACAATTAAAAAGAAATTAATTATTGAATCATAACTACAAATTTATTGGCTAATTTATTTGCTGTTTGACCTTACTTACCTTCTACAGGAGTGTTTCTCAAACTTTTCTAAACATGGAACACTTTGTAAGCTCTAAAAGTTTTAAGAAACAGTAGAGCAAATTTGGATTTTCAGATTTAATAAATGTTAACATGGATATATTAGATAAATATACATTTATTCCAATTTTTAAATCATATCTATTAGATGCAACACAAGTTGGTTTCCATATTTGTCATATACATATTCTATTCTACACAGGTGGACAAAATTAAGAGATGGAAAACATTTCCCCACATTTTTCCTAAAATACTACACAAAACCTAGACAGCTGGTTGCCATATAATGTCACTGAGCTGAGTTTACTTACTCCTATGGGCGTTGCTACGCCAGCAGGAGGTATAAAAGTCCGCATCCAGCTGCTCAGCTTATTCTGCTCTGCAACACGGAAGTGATTTTTATCGTCTTCCTTGAATAATCTTGTATTCTGCTGTTTTTTAGGTGAAATGAGTACACATCATGGCTTAGACGAAGGAATGATACGGTGAATCGTGGGTAGGGTAAGCTCAAGGCAGGGCACTAGCATGCTTAAGTTGCAAGAGAACTGGATGTAGCACGAAGTGACATCTATAATTTGTGGAATCGGTTTAAAAACAGCAGGCCAGTGTCTAGAAGACCAGGACAAGGTTGCTCGATAGCCATGACGATCGGTATTTGGTGCTTTCAGCCAAGCACCAGAGGATGTCTACAACCACACAACTGTCTCATGACCTCGCTACTGCCACAAGGGACATCAGCTTCAAGGAAGGCAGTTGCCAGAAAGCCTGCTATTTGCATCCCAGTCACTCTCTTCCACAAAAGAGAACATTTACAATGGTGCATACAACACCAACACTGGACACATCTTCAACGGGCTAATGCTCTCTTCTCAGATGAGATCAGATTCAGTCTACAACTTGATTCTTGGCAATTATTGATATGGAGGGAACCTGGGACCCGATACCATTCCAGGAACATCATAGAAAGGAACCAATATGGTGGTGGAGGAGTGATGGTCTGGGTAGGGATTATGCAAAATGATCGTACACTGCTTCACATGTTTGACACTAGTTCCATTAATGCCCAGAGGTATAGGTAGGAGATCCTACAGCCCTATGTGCGACTTTTCAGGAATGCTGTTGGCACTGAATTAATTTTTATGGACGATAATACATGACCACATAGGATGCACATGGTTGATGACTATCTGGAAAGCAAAGATATTCATCAAATGGATTGGCCAGCAAAATCTCTGGACCTTAACCTATTGAACATGTTTGGGACGTTCTTCGAAGGACTATTTGAATAAGACAACCCCCATCCAGAACCATTCAGGGGTTAAAAACTACTCTGGTGGAGGAATGGGTGCGACTTCCACAGAGAACTACTAAACTCTCTTGCTAACACAATGTCTACTCGTTGTGCATGCTGTCTGTCTATCAGAGGCCACCATACTAGCCATATTTTCACTGCCCAATCATACAATAAACTATAATGGCAACTAATTTCATTTATTTCCATCCAGTCTTTCTCGAGATATTTGGGAAAATGTGTTCCCCCTCTTAATTTTGTCCACCAGTATATATATATATATATTTATTTTCTATTTGATTTTGTCATAGTGAAATATCAAAAATCTGCCTTATACAAATATGCTGTTGCAAAAGGACGTAAAATATGAAGCAGCTCATTTTATTAATTTCGGATGTTCTTCTGAAAAACGTATCTAAAACTGGTTTAATGGCAGTTTTTTAAATTTTTGTTTTATGCTGGAATCAGTTTTCAAATCAGTTAACCCCAGTTTTATAATTTTTCTCGGAATATTGTTTGAGAAATGCTGTTCTACAGTGATTGAACACATTATACTTGAAATATTCTTTTGAAGGCGAAGTCATAATACATTGCACAGTCCAATATTTGAAATGATCTAATAGCTGGTCCTCTGGAAAAACAGCCATTTTTTCTTAAAGATTTTTTTTTTCTTTTCAAAAAGGTAAAAAGAATTAGACAGTGGAAGTAGTGCCTTACTTTACTCATGCACAATACGTACTTTTTCATTATGAGGTATGTGAAAGATCTCGAATGTCAATTCCAGTTTGACATGAAATATAACACCTCCATTTTGAAGAAATACAATCATTAACTAGCTTAAATCTATTTCATCAACAGTTTGTTGCCTCTGTAGCCGCCTTTTAGCTTAGCACTAATCTCAAACACAAACTTTTATCAAAGTTCATGGCTGAATTCATGCCTACTGAATAATTTATATCTCTGAAGCCAACCTGGCAGTCATTTTTTATTATTTTTTTGATTAGCAATATTATATATGACATTTCAATTATTTTCTTGATACCTATATTTTGATTAACAATAAATATTAAATTCTGCAAATGGCCTTAAACATATTTTTGTACTTCTGTTAGGCTGTGCAACCCTTTGTAATTCTTTGCCAAATCAAATGGCCTAAGAGACCTGAAAGAATGAATATGTGTTGGAGCTTCTGAGTCAGTATAAAGTATTGTGTTATTTTTTTTTTTTTTCTGACACCAGTTGTTACTTTATTTTCTTCCTTCACATTTGTATGGGGTTTGTATGGATTTGGAGTGAATAACGACGATGCTTGATGAAGTATCGAAACACACTTTATTGGCCGGTATTCATCAGGACAACTCCAAAATCTCGTTCACAGTCGTCGAACTGTTATAAACACGCTGACACGATCAGCGACACACCTTTCAGGTTATCAAGCTATCACGGTGGAAACAGATTCACTGCAAAGCACCAGAATACAGCTCCTGACTCTGCTTGGTCGTTCTCGCAATTCCATGTACTCTCGAGACTCTCCATGCTACAACTCGCGATGCACTCGTCGACATGCAGAGCACGGCTCCTGACTCTTCAATTCAGTCGTTCCCGGAGCTTAACACACTCTCTCGACGATGCACTAACCACGATACACTAAGAGACTCATCGATGCACTCGATTACCAAATGGGTGCTAGACTTCGAAACACTCGCTCAATGACTGACTATCAGCTCGCTAGACGAGGCACATACTCGATAAAATAAGTTTCCCCTGTCGACTGTGGTCAGAGTTGTGTATGAAAGTCAAAAAATAGAATGAGACATTAAAGATATGACATACCTTTATTTTTCCACATAGGTACCAAGTACATTGAGACATTTGTCATATCGCTTGATAAGCTTCAAAAAGCCCTCCAGGAAAAAATCAAGGCTTTGCATATGGAAGAAGCATTGAACGGCTTGTTTCACTTCAGTATTGCTTCCAAAGTGCCTTCCCCCGAGATTTTTCTTCAAAGCCGGAAACAGATGAAAGTCGCTTGGTGCAAGATCAGGACTGTATGGCGGATGGTATAGGCGCTCCCAACCAAGAGTTGCAATATGGTTTTGCGTTGCCGTCGCCGAATGTGGTCTGGCATTGTCATCCAACAGCAGAACGCCAGATGTGAGAAGGCTAGGCCGCTTTTTCCGAATCACCTCTTTCAATTTCGACAGGGTGTCACAATAGCGCGTAGCATTGATGGTTCCAACCTCCAAAAAGTCCAGCAACAAAACTCCTTGGGCATCCCAGAAAACTGTGAGGAGCACTTTACCTGCAGAGGGAGTTGTCTTGAACTTCTTTCGGACAGGTGATGACGGATGTTTCCACTCCATAGATGCGGCCTTCGATTCTGGGGTGAAATGGTGGACCCCCGTTTCATCCCCGGTCACAATCCAAAACAGAAAGTCATTGCCATCTTCATGGTAACGCACAAGATGTTCCAGGCTGACCCCCATGCGTTGTTCCTTGTGTGTCGAGGTCAATTGTCGGGGCACCCATTGTGCTGACACTTTTCTGTATCGAAAAATGTCGTGGATGATGTTTTGAGCTTGCTCATGTGAGATTCCAAGTTCTTCTGCTACTTCATCGATGGTGATACGTCGGTTCGCTCTAATCATGTCATCCACCTTCCTGACATTTGCATCTGTAGTGGCCGGGCGCGTCCGTCCAGCTTTCGTTACGTCCTCCACTTGCTGACGTCCATCCCTGAATGTGCGACACCATCTCCGCACCATTTGCTTCGACATCACACCTGGTCCATAGACTTCCACGAGGCGGTTATGAATTTCTGTTCCTGATACTCCACGTGCCCATTCATAGCGGATAACTGCTCTCACTTCCTCCTTTGACCACGAATTCAAAACGCACCTTCTCTCCATAGCTACCGGGGCTCAAATGAGAGGCTGGTCTCCGCTTTGCGCAGGCACTGCAACAGTGCCATCTGCTTGATTTGCAGCAACCTCTACCCAATGGTGTATCGGTGACTTGCGCATTTTCCTGCTGCGTCACCTTTCGCCCATAGCCGTTCAATGCTTCTTCCATATGCAAAGCGTGAATTTTTCTTGGAGGACTTTTTGAAGCTTATCAAGCAATATGACAAATGTCTCAACGTACTCGTACGAGAATAATAAAATAAAGGTATGTCATATCTTTAATGTCTCATTCTATTTTTTGACTTTCATACACAACTCTGACCACAGTCGACAGGGGAAACTTATTTTTCAACTTACCCTCGTAGATGAGACATTAACTCATAACTAACTCGACTCCACATACCAGCAGGGTTTATATAGCTTTTGGCTGGTGTTTGAGAACATTCTGGGCTAAACCAGTAAGAATTCGTTCCAGAAGGTTCTCTATCCGTCCATGGCATATCGCCAATTTTGTCGCCAAATGGGCGATTTCTCGCAAAACGTGGCAACCCTAAAACTGCTTTGCGGAAAAGCTGTCTTACCGCGCCTGGACATTTCATAACAACATTTCTATCTCTGTGCCTTTAATAATTTGGCATTTACTGTAATGAAATTCAATTACATGTTATTCTAGGAAAAACACCTAGAGCCAAAGCTTATCATTTTTATTGCGAATCTTTCCTTCAGACACAAGACACTGAATTTTTTCCTTGCAAAACAGCATTTTCATACTACTCCTTAAAGTGAAATTAAATGTGGTAAGGATCCATGATGCTCACTGAAAAATCCCCTCAAGGAGGTGTAGAATCTCGGATCCCCCACTGCCAAGGTGATCTCTCTCAAAACTGTGGCAGGAACATACCTGTATGGTAAAACTCTAGAAACCTGCTCACATTTCTACCTGCATCTGTAGTTCACAATACCAAAAAAGAATATAAGTACTATTCTCCTATAATGCCATAAAAAGACAGCAGTTTGACTGTGGGAGCGACAATTACAATTTGAAAATTTCAAGTCTTGATCTAACACCTTGATAGCTTAATATTAAAAATTTCAAAAAGGTTAAAAACTATAAAAACCAAGAACATACAGTAAAACCTCGATTATAAGGAAATTTTTGGAAAATGCCAAATACCAGACACATGGAAATTCTGGATAACTGAGAGCATAAAAAATGCAGTTTCACAGTAGAAAAGCGAAATGAACGGAAGAAGAAATTTCCATTCTAAAATTATAAAATCAGTTATTTATTATCAGCTTGAATATCAAAAGTCTGTACTTAATATTATAATAATTTGGAGGGGAAGTGGCGCATTTTAGACATAAAAACCAATGTATTTTCATACAGCTTACATATGAAAGTAAAACATTTTATCTAATATGAAATACCTTCAACAGTAAAAAATGTTTGAAAGAACTTGCTTTTTATTTAGTCTAACAGCATATAAAAAAAAAAACTTAGATCACTTGTCATACTTTTCCATGCTATATTGCAGTTGTTAATATGTTTTTAAATAAAGTTGTATGTAGTGCCCATTAACACACACTTTTCTTGATGCCAGGATACTGTAATTTTTTAAATATTCTACTGCATGCTTTCTATTTAGGGCAGGTCTAAAATTTTAATAACATTTTTAAATGTGAGGGAAAATATATAAAGAGCAGTTGATTTATAGCCTTCTTTACAAAATCTAAAATGCATTATCAAAAATAAATCAGGTTTGCATAAAAAGACAAGATTAAGATATTATGATTGTATTGTGATGTCATGCTTATCCAATAATGGTACTAAATCACATTATTAGGAGACAGATTTTATTTATTTAGAGTCATAGCCCTTCACATGCTTTAGGCTGGCTTTATAAGTGTCTCATTTGCCTTTACTTATTCATTTATTTATTTATTTTGAAAAAAGGGGGTCTAAAGTTTTAAAATATTCCAGTTGCTTGAGCTTTCAAGCTTTTTTATATTACATTTAAAATAAGCCTTTTAAAATAGCAATATTAAATACCAGCTAAAATTCTGGCATGATAACACTCTGTCATAAATTAATGTCACATGACAATTTTTGCATTATTTAAAAAAATATAAATATCTGAAAAACCAGTCATGCATTTTTTTCCCACTAGATTGCCTCTACACAATATCTAACACATATTTGCCATTAGTTAAATGCAATAATTTCTATTTTTAAGGATATATGATTCATCTAAAGAAAAAAATAAAGGCTATTTTTTAAATATGAAAAAAGACCTAATTCAGAATGCAGTTATGTGGTAATTTTCCACATACTACAAAACAAAACTTACCTTTCACTAAAATACTCTAAACAATCATAAATATCTAGTTCAGCTTTATGGCGAGCTTGCTGCATTGATTTATGTTCTGCCACAAATGAAGCTGATGCTAAGACTTCAGGAGGAAGGTCTACATATCTGACAGCTATGCTATCACCAGGATGCAGTCTAATTTCCCCAACACGAGCTATTTCACAGCCAGAACAATGCTCATTGTAAAAACAGCGAGAACAGTTTTTACCCTGAAAATTATAAAAACAATTCAAAATGCTAACAATTATTTTTCTAATAAATTTAAATAAAAAAAATCTGAAAGGTTTCAGATTTTAAAATACATCCAAAGGGCCATTTTTTTAACATTTTGTCTGTTAACTTTATTTATTAAATATCACGTTCTTCGCACTTAAACCATAAAATTCAGTTCAAGAGCAATATCGCAAAATACTAGTTTTAAATTGAGCATATCTTTAGAATTTCGGATACAGAGTCTTGCGCGCTGGAGATAAAAATGTTTTTTCTGAACAACGTTGCCATGGCTCACTTTGAAATCCTTGAGTTTGTTAATCAAAAATTCGTTAAAGTTTTACAAAATATGAAATTGATAATAAAACAAATACTAAATTTCAAATTTAAGCTTCCACATGCCCATATGCGCAGTAGGATTTCGTTATTCAAAACTCAATGGCTCTATGTACCGTCGTTTTATCACAATGCGAGAAATATACATATATGTATGCAGATTTTTCATAATTTAATTTCTTCAAATATAATGCAGAACTCTAACATTTGGTGGCAACAGTTTGAAACGTTAAATGGACATTTATAGTGATTCAAAGCAAAATCGCAAAACGAAAGCAGCAGTCCTTCAAGGACAAAGCCCCTTTGAACTAAAAATAGAATTTTTATGGCCACATCTTTTCTTACATATATATGTATCTTGAACAGACAGGCTATTAACATTTCTTTAAGTGACACCAGAAGAAAATTTTTTTAAATATAACTTGCTTTTAAAAATTGGAAGAATAACTTTTTTATTAATTTTATAAATAACCCCATTACATAAAATAAAATTTGTCACATTACATTTCATCCAATTGTGATGCATGGTGATCCTAAAGTAATTTGTTTTTAAAATTTTATTTATTAATTTTGATATTTAAGGGTTTTTTTTTACACAAACACTGATAATCTTCATTTAAATCAAATTAATCCTGAATTTCATCCTTTGTATCATTGGATTAAAGAAAAAATGATCTTCTAAATAAAGTTTATTCCTAATCTAACATAATTTATCAAAAGGTTTTGATAGTTTTAGTAATAATGTGCCCAATATTTTAAAATATTGATAAAAGAATCTATCATTTATAAAAACTTGAAATTTTCAACTTTGCCTTCTTTTAGAACAATAATAATAGTAATTATAAATTACACTACTTCTATACATATAGAGAACTTCATTTGGATACAAAAGTTTTCTACTTTCATTACTTTTTCACTATGTTGAATTTTTTGGATATTTTATGCATCTTCCAGAACATATTTTCTTTTCCCCAGTACAGAGACTACTCCTAGTGTTATTGCTTTGAATTTTCTGAGAGAATTCTTCAAAATGCCTTTAATATCAATTCGTTATGTCTTTGCTTTGGCAGTTACATTTCCATAATTTATTTATTTATTTATTTATTTTTTTTTTTTTTAAATTCTTGACAAATTCTTCTAAAATTTCAACTGCATATTCAATGAAACTGCTTTTCATTTTCTAGACATTTTAGCTGTAAATAAACTTTAAAGCAAAGCCAAAAGGATAAATATTTGAGTTAAAGCATTTTAAAAAATGACAAAGAAACTCCCAAACTTTTCTGGTTTGCAAAAAGCAGCATTTATTCTACCCCTCCCAAGTGACTGGATCCTTATATAGTACAAAGTCCGTAATCCAGACTCATCGGGACTTTGGTGATTCCGGATTAGAGGTTTTTCCAGATTGTAGATCATCAATTTAAATCTGGTAAGATGGCATGCAGAAATTATACAATTAAAAATATGAAACTGTAATTTATGAAATAAAGAGCAATTATGATCTAAAAGGTATCAAAAAAAAAAAAAAAAAAAAAAAAAAAACTTAATATTTATAAGCTTATTTATAGTAATTATTGTTTACTTTATTAAACATTTCTTTCAATGTAAGTTGTTTAAGTTGCTTCATTTTTTGTGCTAATACTTTCTCTTTAATTCTCTTTTCTATAAACAGACATAATTTCTTGTTCAGTTACAAAGTTCCACCGTTCAAATCCTCTAATTGCTGTGTCGAGAATACCGACTAACTTGTCAATCGAAATTTTTTTCGTTTTCAATAACCTCTCTGTCACTTTCTTCACTATGTGTAAAGCTTTACTGGCTTTACGCACACGCGTAGCGGATGCGCGCATCAAACGCGCATGCGTAAACGCAATATGCGCATGCATAAGTTTGTCGCTTTGAGGTCTGGATTATAGATCATTCCGGATAATGGACATCCGGATTACGGACTAATCTAAATCATATTATTTTGATAATTTTTAAGACCAATAATTTCCATATTAAAGAGTACATTTTTTTTACATAATGTGTAATAGTATGAGGGAAAAATAGCTACTTAATAAGCTTTATAAAAGGATTTATGTTTCATGTGTTTTTTACTAAAAACTAGGATAAAAACCACACTGTCAAACTCTTAAAGTTTAAATTATCTTGTTAAATTTTAATTTGAAACTATGCACTATAAAATTTGTATATCATGGATACGATTTTCTATTTTATGGACAAAAGCAAGGAATCAATCCAAATGTATTTTATTTTCAATAAGCCAAAACTAAAACAGCTCCCCTTCCTGGGGTGGGCACCTGAAAATTCTACACTGGATTAGTTCAATTTTTGAAACACATACTTCAATATTAACTCTGACATACATTTCAATTTTTAGTTTTGGCAACTATTTTGTCAAAAATTCGAGTAACTGAAGTTTTAGTGTAAATTCAAAGCATGGCAATTATGCAATCAAAAGTATTTTTAAAAAATAGAAATCTTACATGGTTTATATTCATGCAACTTCCTGACTTAATACAAATATGACAAGTAATTAAAGTAAAGGCTTGTAGGTGTCTGTTTTGAGTACGATTCTTAGAATAGAATATCACAATCCTTTTACCTCTTTCATGTTAAAAAAGAAACTTTTTTTTGAAAGGAGTTAAGCAAAAATAATCATAATGAGATAAATCTGGAGAACACACAGGATGACTAAGTACACATACTTATTTGCAAAAGAGAGTGGCTCTGTGAAGTGGTTTTTGACAGCTGAGAAGATGCCTTATCGTATAATAGAATGGTTTCCAAGTGAATAACGAACAATTAAAAATCACCTGCTTAATTATCAGCTATTTAAATCAGGATTCAGCCAAACATTTAAAATTGCAGCACTTTTTTGACACTTCAGCTTGTAAGATAAACATTGTCGATTAATATAAACATCTTATTAATCTTCCCAGGTGAATAAGGCAGGGTGATGATCCTCCCATCTTTAGCTTAGATTCCAAGAACACCAAATGAATACAGTAATAGTATATGTATTGCACTATACAGCTTAGTAGTTTAAAAACTTATGTATTAATAAAACTCTACTTTTTGTGCCTGATATTAGTACAATATTTTAAATCTTCAAAAAACAAAATAGTAAATTAGAGACTTATAACCTGGTTCTTAATTCAACTTTAATTACCAATGGGACATATATGTCCCACTAACAATTAAAAATTACTGCTGGGTTAAAAAGTACCTAGAATATTTTGAATGTTGGGGAGGATCATTTTCCAGTAGTTGGAAAATTAAGATGCCGCTGTGCTTGTTGTACACAAATGAACACAGAGAAAAGAACAAATATGAGGTGCCCAATGTGTAATGTTGGGTTATCCAAAGAATGCCCTGTACCATACGATGTAAAATCTATTTCATATAATAAAGCTCTCCAGAATAATAAGTGTGCTTATACTAAGTCGACTGGTAAGTATTGGAGATATGTATCCCGGCCTTTGGCTTGAAAACCGTATGTCAAAAAAAATCCCAGATGCTAAATTTACATTATTTATGACATAATTTTGCTCACTTGAATATAAAAATGGATTAATTTTTTAATATTCGTAGTCAAAGGGTTAAGCAGTTCAACCACTGGTTGAGCAGTTAAGGACTCGTTGAACGCTGTTAATTCGTGCTGGTGTCGAACAGAGAAGAATGAGATGGTTGCATGTTTGGCTTTCATGATTTTACTCATGAGCAAAGTGAAAACAAGCTACTTTTCATTACATAAGTCCGCCAAGACGGAATTCCTTCCCTTAGACAGAGAGCCTCTTTGCCATATTTAAATAATTAACCAATCTAAATTATGACAATTTTTAAACGAACATTTCTAAACTAAGAAAACGAGAAACTCACCAAAAGCAGTGTAGCTATCCAATCGAGAGGAGTACAATAGATGAAATGCCAATGGTTAAATTGCCAGTACTCTTTCTCAGAACTTAGATTGTTACTTGTTAGTTAAACTCACTTAATTTGTACTTTTTGACAGCATTGATGGAAAGAGTAGAAGTGCACATGTTAAAAATTTGATTGACATAAAATCAGCAATATGTCCACTGAGAATGACTACTTTTTAGATTTTTGAAATTATTTTACAAGAAAAATTTTAATAAATTCTAATATAACAGAAATAATAACAACATTAAATAAATGTAACAATAAACATCATTTATTATATTACTAATGATTGCAATTCAGATCTTGACAAATCATAACTTCACTTTTAAAAATGTGTTTATTCTAAAATGTATGTTTTCATAAAAATATTGTTACTATATTAGATGGCTTCCTCCGCAAAGCAGTTTTAGGGTTGCCATAAAATAGCAAGAAGGGCAGGACTGCCACATTTGGCGAGAAATTGCCCATTTGGTGACAAAATTGGCGATATACCATGGACGATTGGAGAAGCTTCTGGAACGAATTCTTACCAGTTTAGCCCAGAATGTTCTCGAACACAGGCCAAAAGTTAAATAAACCCTGCTGATCCGCAGTCAGTCAGTGTGTGCTTCATCGAGAGTGTGTCTCGTCTAGCGAGTCAATCGAGTTGACAGCCGGGCAACAAGTGACGAGTGGGTCGTCGAGTGAACCGAAGGAGTCGCTTAGTGCATCATCGAGAGAGCATGTTGAGCTCCGGGGAATGACTGAACCGAAGAGTCAGGAGCTGTGCTCGTGTGTCATCGAGTGCATCGTGAGTTGTCACGTGGAGAGTCTCGAGAGTATGTGGAGTTCCGAGAACGACCAAGCAGAGTCGGGAGCTGTACTCCGGAAAGCAGATTCGGGTGCTTTGCAGGAGGCTGTCTCCACTGTTGTTACCTGACAGTGGGAAGGCTGTGTCGCTGATTGTTCCAGTGTATTTATAGTAGATCTTCGACAACTGTAAAAGTGCTTTGGAGCTGTCCTGACAATACTGACTAATAAAGTGTGTTTCGATATTTCATCAAGTGTTGTCGTTATTCACTTTAAATCTACGAACCCCGTACGAACATGAAGGAAGAAAATAATGTAACAACTGGTGTCAGAAGAATCAGAAAAGAAAAACGCAACAATATTGTTTTTCAAAGAAAGGATGTTTGATGATAATATTAGGAGCCCTTTCAAATGTACACAAGCGTTTTCTTAAATTTATTATGCAGTTAAGGCCACAAAATAGCTTTGGACACAAAACACCTTCAGAATCATTTTTATTTGTTGTCTTTGCTACACAGAGAAGGGAGATAAAAATCTTATATTCTGCTAAATTTTGGAACTGTTAACTATTTCTTTAATAGAAGACAACATGTTTCATTTAATATTACTTTTGATTTATTGTTTGACATATTCAGAAATACTGATTGCATACATGATGCACAATTTTGAAATCAAAAAATAAATTTTGTTGCATATAAAATGTAATTTAATAGCTGACAATAAAATGGTGAAGGTAAAAATTTACTCTCAATGGAAAGAAGAAAAAAAAAATATTGACTAATATACTTTAATAAATTAACAAATAGCTTTTCACATATTGTTTATAAATATTTATCAGGTATTAATTATTAATAAAAATGAGAATAAAGAAATTCCCTATGAGTAATCTTCAGTAAAAGTTTATTTGGAAATTTAAAGATAGCTAAGTGCAATTTATTGAAGACTGTAACAAAGTGCGTAAAACACATTTGGCATTATTACTGCTTAAAACAAATATGAAAAAATTTCAAAACATGTGAATATATAAATTAATGCTTATCCTGGGAAATTTTGAATGAAAAAGACAAATTTTTTGTGGGTAAGACTAGAAATCAATCTACTTTAAGAGGATGGTAAACATTTTATGAATTAGAATTCAAAGCTGTTTTAAAAGAACTTCTGAAAACTACTAAAAAATACATATTTAAAAATAAATAAATAAATGTGTGAATTTTATTGAGTCTGAACCTAAATTATAAACTGTGAAAGAAGAGGTATTAAAAATAAGGATATACAGTCAAAAATCGTTAATCCGGACTCGTCGGGACTTCGGCGATTCCGGATTATCGATTTTTCTGGATTATAGATCATCAGTTTAAATCTGGTAAGATGGCATGCAGAAATTTTAAAATTAAAAATATGAAACCGTAATTTATGAAATAAAGAGCAATTATGATCTAAAAGGTATCAAAATTTACAAAAAAAAAAAAAAAAAAAAAAAAAAAAAAAAAAAAAAAAAGCTTAATATTTATTTTACTTTATTAAACATTTCTTTTAATGTAAGTTGTTTAAATTGCTTCGTTTTTTATGTGATAATACATTCTCGTTAATTCTATAAACAGACATAATTTCTTGTTCAGTTACAAAGTTTCGCTATTCAAGTCCTATAATTGCTGTGTCGAGAATACCGACTAATTTGTCAATCGAAATTTTTTCGTTTTCAAAAACCTGTCACTTTCTTCGCTATCAGAAGCGAATTATAATGACGAGGAATTTTATTTAAATCATATCAAAGACGGAGTACATCGAGATGAAATACTACATTTAGTAAGGAATTATAAGCCAAATAAAAAAAAAAAAAAATCTGCCCTGAAGATAAGGATAGTGCTGACAGATCAACTTCCAATTCATTGCGCGCCTCTGCGTTAAAGATAAACAAACGTTAAAGTTTAGATAAACAAAGGATATGCCTTTATCCATTTTTTGCAGCAATACCACTTTTTGTTCAATGGACTTCGAAACATACTTTCGCTTTGTAGACCCTTTACATATTAGTAAATATATATCAGAAATACTATTTAACATAATCGAAAGTTCAAGCTTACTTTTATAAATCGCTCTAACAGTCTGCAAAAAATAAGCCGTATCCAATTCGAAGATTAAGGAACAACGCAATCTGCAACATTAACTGAATTAGATAATTTTAGCTCAGCTTATACCGTCCGTTATACATTAAACGCACATTCGTAAACTTATTTTGCGCACTGGCACACGTATATTCGTAGCCGTAAAAGTTTTACGCGCATGCGTCAACGCGCCGCATGCACAGAAAGTTTGTAGCTTTGAGGTCCGGATTATAGATCATTCCAGATTATGGGTGTCCAAATTAATGACTTTTGACTGTATATAAAGATATTATTAAACACATATCAAATTCAAAAAACTTTGAGAAGCTAAAATTTTGACACCTCAATTTTTAAAAATTACTTGTGATTTTTACAAAAATTGGCCCTTTGGCATAATTTGAGCCACACAAACGAAATATGGGAAGGGGGAAATGAGTATGTCATTTCAGAAATAATCTGTTCATAAAATATCTATGTTAGAACATTGTTATAAATAAACCTAATATATATCTTAAGTTGCACTTTCAAGGCATGAAAAATGAAAGGAGAATTTCGTTAAATGGCCCCGTAGAACAGGAGTTATGGAACTGTTGCTTTTTTTTTTAAGTGGATGTACAAAAAAATACTGCATTACTAATACTTTCAATAAAGTGCTCATAGCAAAGATTTAAAAAATAATAACAGAAATTATGGATTACATATTTGTTGTAAACGAGAAACTCATGGAAACTTAAGTGAATTTCAATAAATATGAAATTATGTAAAATTTTGTAAAAATGTTAAAGTATTCTATGCTACATTTTTCAATTCAATTAGCTCTTGAAGCTCCTACCTAGAGAAAGAGGAGGTAAAAAAGGCCAGATAACATGAAAAAGGAAATTCATCCGCTACAAATCAGATTCTCTTTCTCTGAATTGCTAACTAGTAAGATTATACTCCAAACACGAAAAATCTTTTACAAAATGGCTTATATTTTGACTAAAAAAACTAATAATTCATAAATAAAATTATTACAATCTAAACGATAATTTACACTTTTATTTGCTTGAAATGCTTTGGTGAAACTGAACTATTGATAAATACACAGGGAAATCTGGTTAAGGAACTTAAGCAGACTGCATTAACTTGTGAGTATTGAATAATTTTACTGTCTAATCAACTGAATTAGTGATCACATTACTGTCCTGGATAGTTTTTCTGAAAAATTTTCAACTGTGATAAATTTAACAGTTATAAGAAAATTTATTGACTTCAGATATGTAGACTCAAATTGTGACAAAAGACTATATTATATTTAAAATCACTGATCAAAAAGCACTGAAAACACTAATTATAAGCTTCATGCAACTACAGTGAAACTAACAGAAATACTACAGTTCATATTAAATGCTATAATACTTAACCTAATAATAAATGTGTAATCAATAAAAGTGATTCATTTTTCCTAGTTTTTTGAAAATTTAATATAATAATTACTACAAATATGGAAGTAAAACAAATCTCTCTCCAAATTCTGTATGCACATCACAGGTGCTTGATATGTACACCCTTCGTGAAACAGCAGTATTTAATCTTAGCCAAGAGGACAAATGCCAATGTCTTGTTAGTTTTGCACTTCTGTTATTTTCTGTCTTCGTCTTTCTGTTATTTTGTAAGAAATCTCCATTATACCATCACAACCACTAATTCACATTAGTGGCTAAAATGCAGTAAGCTTTGTGTTCACTGATGACTGCATGTTTGTGTTATGCAGCTATTTAGTATGAATGCCACAACAGAGTTAAATCTAGAACTATTATGAATTCATAATAACTGAACTTATTATGAATGTAAACTTAAGATTATTTTTATGTATGTCATGCACTTTTCCTTTTCTCCCCCCCTTTTTTTTGCAAAATTTGTTACAATTACTACAATATAAACTTATAAAATTCCTGACAGAATTACAAATAACACATATATGATTATTATATATAATAAAAATTATACTTTCATGCACATTTATAGTGTACTAAAAGAAAATAATTTTAAGCTCTCATAAAGTCTGAAATGCATTTACAGGGTTCATAGCCACATTTTAGTTAAAAAAATAAGCCCCTATAAGCACTTTTCAAGCACATTTTAAGAAAAAAATAAGCACTTGTCTAATTACATTATACACAACTGCATAACCTTAAAAAGACTTGTAATTTAAAATAATGAGAAATGGAGTATTTATTAAGAGAGAATAAGCATTACCTCAACCATGGAAAATAATTACTTTTTTTTTTTTTAAATTTTAACCCTTTAACTGTCAAGTTATTTTGATGATTTGGGTACACAAATTGTCAAATTTTTTTATTGGAAAAACCAAATGTAGCCGAAATAAACATCTCCCGATATATATTCGGGTATGACAATACAATGCACTCAAAAAAAAAAAAAAAAAAAAAAAAAAAAAAATTACCCCGAGAAATACTCAGGCGTATCTCGGGCATGACAGTTAAAAGGTTACATAACAGTCCAATTTACAGAACTAGTTTACAATTAGAGGAAAAAAACTATGCAGAACTAAACTATATTACAAGATTTAATGATGAAATTTCAGTTCAAAATCGAGAAAATAAATAATAATAAGGAATATTTATTGTATTCGCCTGGAACCAAATAATAAATACAATTCATTTTTCCACTCATATTGATATTTAAATAATTTAAATCTAAATTCTGAACATTTTCTAAATTTTCATTGTATATCAGTTTTCCCTTAACAGATATTGCAAGCAAAGTAATTTAAGTAAAAAAGAGGAACATTTCTGAAATCAGAAAACAAAAATTTGCTTCATGCAGTCATCCTTTAACAGTAAAAGCTTAACTAACCCGCATACTTGGAAACTGGCGAATATTCGACAGTCGAGCGTAACTTGAAAAAGAGGAGCGGAAGGGGGATAGACTGTAGCCGCTCTTTAGATTTCTCCACTAAGTAAATGCTTTTGACATTTTGATATATGCATCATATAAAAATAAACCAATGGAACTGAAAAATATTCTGCTTAGCAAGCACAGTAAAATTCTTTTAAGTGTTCATAAACAAATCTCGGACAGAACATCAAAATTAATTATCTCTGCAAGATATCGCAAACGTTATTGTGCAATACATGCGCTGTAATTCTTCCCTACGTAATATTATGCAATCGGAATCAACAGCTGCCGGTATTGGGAGAATAAAGAACTAAATAACTGGGGTGTTTTTCATTCTAATTTTCAACAGACGGCGTTAAATTTCCGGAATAGAATCATTCTTCGCTTGCGTTGGTAGACTGCAGAACTTTTAGTCCTATTCAATCCAGATTGGATAGTGACAAAAAAAAAGTCCGTGGCTTGTTTTGCAGTGAACTGTAACAGTTTCAATATTTGAGATTTTGTGGAGAAAGAGGAGAACCTCCCAATCTTCATTCTGTATAATGTATTGGCCAAAAAAATGAAATTATTTTGACTATTCGATGACTTTCCCTTTATTTAAGCCATTCCGAATATTATTCCTTAGAAAGCTAATCTGTGTTAAAACACAACCATTTTTGGAAGTTTACTATACTTCAGCAGTTATTGCAACTATGTTATTATAAACATTCATACATATGCTCATAATATAAGCATAATGATCATAATAAAGACGAATATGAACTGACCAAGCAGAACGAGAATGCAAATTATTAAGATCTTGATAGAAATTGAAACGTGTGTAGTATTTGGGTGGGAGGAAAAGAATGCCGAATGTACCGGAATTTTCTACTGCATTCGCAATTCTTTGACCAATAGAATGATGGGAACCTGTCTGTACTCTTCGTGCACACCAAAGGTTATGTTAATGCAGAGATAGGGGGAAAAGCTATTTCCGGGAGTATGATTCACCATCTGACATTCCATATTAGGAAGAAAAGTTGTTTATTTAGTTTCGGCTTTGGTACAGGGAAAAATAGCGCGTTCATTAAAAAAAAAAAAAAAAAAAAAAAAAAAAAAAAAAAAAAAAAAAACCACTAAAAACAAAAAAATAAAGGCTTTAAAGAAAAAGTAAGCACCTATAAGGGCCTTTATATTTTATTTTCAAATATAAGGTCTTATAAGCACTTATAAGGACCGCTACGAACCCTGATTTAAACCCAAAATATATTGGGAGAAGATATGATACTTACAGTGAAATTAGGGAATAAAATACTGATAATATATTAAAAGTTCAAGAGTAGAACACAGTCTTTTTCACCATCAAAGAAAATAAAACTTTTAAGAATTTTTTTATACATATCTTTAAAACTCGCTAAATCAACAACATTTCATAAAAATAATATATCTGATATTATAGGACTGAG
Organism: Stegodyphus dumicola; assembly: GCF_044657685.1. Taxonomy (NCBI): domain Eukaryota; kingdom Metazoa; phylum Arthropoda; class Arachnida; order Araneae; family Eresidae; genus Stegodyphus; species Stegodyphus dumicola. The sequence goes on along the minus strand of NC_140775.1, from coordinate 110,555,191 downwards.
CTTCTTACATAGAAAATCTTAATATGCAGAAACCAAATCTGAGAGAAACTGGTATAGGAATTTGAAAAATTTTATTAAACTTTAAAATTCACAATTTTTAGAAAGGAAAGTTACATATGTGGGGCTCTTTCACCAAGGTTTTATATCACATTCATTTACATCTTACGTGCTGAAAAAATTAAACCTAAGCAAATAATAATAAAAATCTACTAAGCAAATAATTTAGATGATATCTATTTAATAAAAGGTAATATGAAATTTTGCATTAAAAAACTGCATGAACATTTTGAGTTGATACTGTTTCTTAAATTTACTTATTTTTGCAGTTTATTAAAATGAATACACACACACACACAAAAAAAAAAAAAAAAAAAAAAAAATCATTCCAGTAAATAAAAATAATAGCAAGAATAAACATTTATATGCTTGGAATTAAAAACATAAGCATTTTCAAAAAATACTTTGAAAAGAAAATTTGATGAATTACGATTCCATAAGAAAAAATTACATAAAATATGAAAGAAACAATATTAAAATATGCTGCTTAAGAAAAGCACAAGATACAAATTTTAGGAAGAACAAGCACATGCATCTACTGAGTATACATTCTTAATGAAATCAACAAGCAAAGAAACTGAATTACTGTTCAAATCTTAATTCAGCTTTACACTAGAAAACCTATATTTCATCATAAATAGACAAATTTAAGATAATGCATAGACGATACACTATATGAGTATTGTTAAAACTTCATGTCTACAACCTAACATTTCTGTTTTTGGTACTTATTATAGGGTTCGTATACATTTCTGCATATAAAAATTAAGGACTTTTAAGGGTCATTAATGAAAAAAGTAAGGACCCATCAACAAATAGGAACTGAATAAATTTAATTAAATATATTAGCTATGCCTGAACTTCACTTTTGTGATACCATTCTAAGAATAAAATAGATCCACAAGAAGAATGCATTATTATTAAACATAATTATAAAAAACAAATTTGAGAATAAAATCAACTTCATAAAATTTCTCAGCTAGCATTAAATATTTTACCCTTATAACAGTTGGGACATATTTGAAAGAAGATTAGTGACATTTTATTTATGCTTCACTAACAGCTTTATGCTGATTTTTTTCTTTTACGTCTCATTTTGTCACGTACTTGCTGAATTTAGAGGTTTTCTCGTTTTAACCTATGCTATTTTTATGCCAAACAGCATAGGTTAAAATGAGAAGTAAAATCATAATCAGGCCCAAGCCAAGCCTAATTGGCGCCATCGTGCAAATGTCTAGCAAACGCCTTTATGCAGTGACAATATTAATAAGAAACTGCTTATGGTGAAGTACTATTAACATAACAATAAAACAAAATTACATTTTCTCTTTTAATTTTTCTAAATGTGAAAACATTTTGTGCTTTCTTAAAACCCGCACTCAAGCATATTTATTGAAAAATTGTACCCAAAAATAACACTGCAAGCAAAGCGAAATAATATACTAAACGCATTAGATAACAAGTATACTGCTTAATTCTATTTATTTTCTTAAAATTAAAAAAAAAAATTACATATCTAATACATTTGCAACCAAATAAGTTGTTCGCAGCGTCGTTTACGACAAGGTTCGAACTGTGATTACAGTAAGGCACAAAAAATTCTCTAGGATCGATGTCCAAAATTCTTTATGATGTTGACAACGATATAGAGTTTCAACCGGTGATGCTACAGATTTTCCCAAAGTTTGCAAAAACTGCAGCTCATACACAAGATCAATATTATTTATTTCGCTTTCAGTTTTATTAGTTAATGCTTTTTTGCAGTTTTTCACATACGTTAAGCTGATCTTGTACTATATATAAACGAAACGTAGCCTTTCGTGGTTTCAGTAATAAATAATTTGAAAGAAATTATGATTTTTTTAAAGTGTATAGAAATGATCACAAAATTTGCCCCTATCATGTCTACACATTAATGAAACTCGAAACAGTATGCCTTATTACCTTGGAGATAAAGAAACAATTAGCATATTATGGGATAACATAAAACAAATTATTTGAAATAAGATTTAACAGGCAAAGTATTTTTCTATTTTACTTGATTGTACCCCTGATGCCAGCCATCAAGAGGAGATATCAGTTTCTATGAGGTATCTTAATTTAGAAAATACAAATGTTATTACTTAAGAAACATTTTTAATATTTTGTCTTGCAACACATATGACAGGTGAAGGACTAACAACATTCTTATTAAAGACTTAAGAGAAAAGTGGTTTAGACATTAGTAATTTACACAGACAAGGATATGACAATAGTTCAAAAATGAGAGGTAAAAATTTTTCGAGTAATTATGCTCAAATCGTTTTTTGAATTAAAAATTTAACCTAAGTTTAACATAATATGCAACTGTGCTTACCTATTATGTAAAATAACAATAACAACAAGCAATCAGCAAAAGAAAATCACATAAAAGATAAATGTTGCACAAATTACTTTGATTGCAACAGTACACACAAAATAAGGATTAAGCAATTTATCAAAAGCGTCTACCCTTACATATGCATTGACATCCGTATTTTCACGCCCATTAAGACATAAGAGAACACCAGAGACGAACTTCTGCCCTAGTTATAACTTTCCGTTCACATAAGACAGTGCGCTAGGAGGAAGGGGTACCCAGACCTGGCAAGCTCAAGGTTGCCTTAACACAGTTAAACGCCCCAACTCCTAGAGAAGATCCAAGAACCACTAACTTATCGATCGAGCAGACAAACCAAGATTAAGCTGAGTCAACAAGAATACTTAGCAACTAATATTCCACCTCTCCGTTCTGAAGGGAAGGTAAAAACATCTGCCATCAACAGGGGCCCAACCCCGGACAGCAGAACAAAGTCACTTACACTGTCAGACAGACTGAGCCACCAATCCGGCCTGCTAACCCTACATCACGGCATACAGGCGTTGGTTCCAAGCACCCCCAGGGGGGAACCAAGGGAGGATATAAAAATTCAGTTTTGAGGCTCCAGGTGCACCCTGAAAACCTCAAGCAGTCTAAAGGCTCGCTGAACTCACCGACTCCACCGATGGGGGTGTTTCTTCCCAGACAACCATGGATATCTGACTATATAGCTCTACCACAAACAACGGAATGGACAAGATAGTACCATATGGTCTCTTGCGAGCTTGAACCAGCGATCGGCAGTGATAGCCCTAGTCCCGTGAAGATTGATTTTATACCCCTGTGATCGAGACTGCTTAGAAATAAATTATAAAGCATCCTAGGTATTACCCGAGTCAACACCCCTGGGGGGCGTTCAAATAAGACAGTGCACCAAAAAGACGGGGCATCCAGACCTGGCATGCATAATGCAGCCTTTACATGGTTAAATCGCTCCAGCCCTTGGAGGCCATCTGAGGAGGCACCATCCCCCCGGTCTACACAGGGGGACAAATGTTTCACACAGAACATGGTCATAGTTAGACATTGACCGTCCTCACGTTTTGACTAATGGGAGCCCTTCTCCCAAGGGCAACCTTCGATATCTGACCACGTAATGCCCCCACAACGAAGGGGCAGACAAGACAGTACCAGTCTGTTCCCTGCTGAGTCTGAACCTACCACCAAATAAACGATGGTTCTAATCACTGTGAAGATATTTATTTACTCCAGAAGTCGAAGCTGTCTAGATATTGATCTAGCCAGTACGCTGGGATTGCCAGTCCCAGTCGAGCCCAGAAGTGGTCATCCGAACATAGTTAGGGCGAATCTGGTTACCAGTGTGGCCACAAGGAGGCCTATGTCGGATTAGGTCAGCAAGACACTGGACACCATCAGTTAAGCCAGCTGTACCGTTGTTACGACTTTTCAGCTTTATTGCTTAACTGATGGAACCATCTACCATCCGCTACATTTATTAATGAATTTTGAAAAATATACATGAATGATAAGTACATAAAGTTGTAACATAGTAATTGTCTTAAACATAAAATTTGGAAATTTGTAAAAGTAAAAATTAAATAAGAAATTAAAATTATTCACTGAAATAAGAGATTAAGACCAGTACAATGACTGTACCCTGTAGAGATAACAAATGACTGTGAATCAAATAGATCCCGAAATAGTTCCTGACATAATGACTACTAAACATTATGAAATGGAAAATACTTCTAATGAATTTGATCTTGTTCAGATTGCTCTGGTTGACTAGTGAAACCTGTAGAAAGACCTTTCATATATACACAACATTCGGCTTAAGGGGATGTATGCCCTCTTGGAGGATTTTTGTGGTAAACTGGTTAGTTATCACATTAAACATGGGGAAAATTACGAAAACCAGTAATGTAGCTCCCCCATTCATAATAACTACTAAACATTATGAAATGGAAAATACTTCTAACGAATTTGATCTTGTTCAGATTGCTCTGGTTGACTAGTGAAACCTGTAGAAAGACCTTTCATATATACACAACATTCGGCTTAAGGGGATGTATGCCCTCTTGGAGGATTTTTGTGGTAAACTGGTTAGTTATCACATTAAACATGGGGAAAATTACGAAAACCAGTAATGTAGCTCCCCCATTCGTCTGGAATCAAACATGGGTCTAGTCTCTCACTGAATTTTTCTGTTCTGACAGGCAGAAAAACATTCTGCTCGTTTTAATGACTGCCCTGCACTTTACGGGCCTGATCATAATCAGCATCATTCGTTACAGAAGACTGGTTGTTGCCACCACTGCTGCTTGTCTAGAGGTAGGTCTGCTGATCAGATAAAATCTGAAAGCCTTATGTAAGTATGGTTGGCAAATTTTTATAGTTAGTTCTGCTCTGCCTGTCTGATGCAGTTAGTGTCATAACTTTGTGTAAAGTTCCAGGGGTTGTAACCCAGTTAGTATATTTTAAGGTTTCAATAAGATACTAAAGCATTACAGATGATAAGCTGTTTTGTATTATTTTAAGTCTCACTAGATGCAAAGTTTTAAGTTAATTTTTACACGTTGTAATCATGGTAAAGATTAATGAAAGGCAATAACTCACTTTAATATGCTCAGAAAACTTTTAAGGGTGACCAGTTTGTTAAAAATAATTAAATTAGCTAGTTAGAACCCTTAGTCATTATAGATTTATTTTAAAAAAAATTATTAAATTAATTTTTAAAAAAAGCACTATTAAAATCACAATCTATTAAAATGTCACAGTTTAAAATACATCTAATTTATGACATTTTTTCTTAAACGATATTATGACAACTACACATTAAAAGCTACAAAACATTTACGTTTTGTCGTAACAGTACTCAACAAAATACTTATGCATCTTTTCAAATTTGAAGCCTTTCCACACATTTTGGCTAATTTATATCAATTTCCTACTCTTTAAGCATCTTTTCTAAGAATTCAAAGTTTGTTTCAATATGCAAACTAATAGTCCTACTAGTTTCTGCATGCTTTATCTCCTAACTTGGCAATCTCTTAAAAAAGTACTTATGAAGTTTCACTTGATCTGGTAAATGTTAAATAGTCCAAAACCCCTGATAAACAGGAAGCAAATTATCGCCATGTCTGAAAGTAACTACAAAGTCATATAAAGGTCTAAGTAAACCTACCTCTTATTTGAAAGGACCTTAGAATATAAAGGCATGTTCTTGTGCTAGCGAAATCAACTACAGCTTATGGTGATCCAATTAAACAGGAACAGTCAAATTCAAACTAAAAATGTGGACTAGTAGTCAAAGACCATGCAGTTTAATTTAAATCTAAGTTGGCCGAGTAACATGTCGTAACAAATTCGTAACTCGTCGTAACATAGTTATCTTGTAACAAATTCAAACATCCACAGTCTGTAACACAAAGACGAATAAATTACAAATTATCAAAGTTGGTAGCAACTAATGCAGGATGCAAGTGGAGGCCAGAAATAAATTCTGTCTTACAACCTCAAAACATTAGTTTTAAAAACTATCTAAGTAACTTTCGTTCTGGTGAGGAAATGCAAAATTATAGCAAAGGAGGCTGAAATTGTAAATAACAGCTTAATTTACATAATAATAACTGTACATATCTTTGAAGAATAATTTTCTTTCTCTTTATGTAGTCGGTTTCTTTCTTGAACATGCTTCCTCTTCATTTTAGAATTTTCAGATTTAATTCAAAATTTCTGTTATTCTAAAAAACTAAATGCATGTAGATTGTATAGGAAAAGGTGTTAATTTTATTTCTTTAGTAATATGAACATTCATAATAAATATGAAATGATAAATGGTAAAGGCCAGTTACAGAGCCTTTTTAGAATTTAGTGATAGAATTTTGTAGCAGAATTTTTAGAATTTAGTGACACACCAAACAAAATCTACAAATGGTTAAAATTTTATAATTTAGGACCCACAGAGATTGCATCAGATGGGAAAATGGGTAGCGTGTGCATAGAGAAAATGCCCTGTGTATGATGCACAAAGCTGTAGTTAGGGTTTTTAGCACCGGGGACAACTGAAGATTTTGCGCCCCCTTTTGTATGCCAAGAATGAAAAACATCTTATTCTAAAATTTTGTTACATCAATTCGACATCCCATGGGTGCTATGCTCAGGAACACATGTCCCCCCTTGCCCCACTCTAGCAATGCCACTGACGAATCACTGAGACATATAAGATGAATCCTTAAAATTGTCAGTTTTCAATTTCTTTATTAATATAAAAATTTCTTTCTATAAATGCCTGTCCATGTGATCAGATTAGAAGAATTTTTGATATTTCCCATGCTTGTGCCTAGTGAGAAGTAGAGAGAAGGTAAACTTGGTACAAAAAAACACTTCTAGTATCAGAAGTAAAACATTCAAACATTACATTTTTATTGTTTTTAAAAACATTCACCAAAAAGTAAAAATTCATCACAAACTTTCTGTTAAATGCATCCATTATGTGTTAATACCATGAAGACATTATTCTGGAATCTTTTAGATTCGTCTGTAAATCTTGCCTTCAAATCCTTCTAAACTTTCCAAGTTGCCAAGCCTAAAATCCTAAAGAAAAATTAGCCCTACCAATGAATGAGGTATTATTAAGACAGCAAGCATTACAGAAGGCAATACTTTGTATTTAATACACCCAATCATATTTTTTAATTTGGCAATTTCTCCCCATGCTATATCAATACGCAAATCTACAATTTCTTTCAAATCATCTACTTGATACATGGAAAATTCAATTTCTACTTGATTAAGGCATTTTTCATCAATAATGGATGGAAAAGTATTCATCAAGTAAAGAACAGATGAAAATGAGACTTCAGTTCTCAAGTTGATGTCAGCAACTTCAGCATGTTTTAGAAATGGATCACTCAGTGGAAATTTATCAATTATATATGAACATGCAGTTACAAAAAAAGCTCGCACAGAATTGAAAAATGATTTCACTTCACTTTCATTCAACTTGGCATTTTTTAAATATAGTTTTGTTTCCGCACCAATCACTAACTTTTCATTTTCTTTTTGTTTACTATACTTCTGAAATGGAATAGACGTTAGAGTAACATCTTCATTTTCTTTAGAAATTACTGATGGTTTTACGAATCTAACAAATAAATTCATTAAAAGTTCAAAAAGTTCTCTTCTCAATTTATGTATATAAGGAGCTTGTTGTTGCAAATTAATATTTACTGTTATAAACAAAGGCAAAGTATTTTTCAAAAATAACAAGTACAATTTGGTGGTCGGTGACTGTACAATTTTTTTAATGTTTTGCAATCTCTTTCCTTCATTCTCACTGTTATCTGGTTTATCTCCAAAAAAATTTATCACAGCATCCCACTGTTCCAAAATCCTTGTTATAGATTCTAAAAGAGACAACCATCTCGTACTGCAATATTTCAAAATTTTATGAGATTTTGCATTCTGTCCCAAAATTTGTTGAGCAACTTTGAAGCTATGCTTCCGTTTCGAACTTTTCTCCAAGTAAAAATATATATCTATTATCAACATTTCAATTTCTGAGCCAATTAATTTTTCAGTAGCTTTTTTTGCAGCTATATGCAAGAGGTGGCACGGACAACCTCGGGTGATTATACTTGGTTGATGCATTTTGATAAATGATGCTACACCTTTAAACTTTCCAATCATATTACTAGCATTATCTGAAGAAAATGATAAGCAATTTTTCCATTCTAAACCTTTGTTTTTAAAGTTTTCATTTATACAATTAAAAATACCTTCTCCTGTATTATTCGTGCATTCTAAAATAGAAATCAATGAAGTAATTATCACTCCCTTTTCTTTACTGTAGTATGTTATAACCAATGGGTACAGTTTGTTATCATTACTTCCATCAGTACTTAGAGAAAATGATGTACTGCACACTGATTTTATAATATCAGCAACAGTATTTTCTGCAAGCGTTTTCACAATAGGAGCAGTTTTGGTATGACCGCAGCTAAATTTTTTTGCTATGGCAGAATCCGGAAACATTGCTTTGAAAAGCTCTTTGGAATGATCTGAAACAGAAAGCGGTAGATTATGTTCAATTAAAAAACGAACAAAATAGCATTCGGCTTTTATAGGATCTGTTTCATCATCTTTTATTAAGAAATTTGTTATTTCTTTAGATTTTACGGTGCCAAGTTCTATATGCTTTTGAGAAAACACATGCCGTTTACAGTCATCTTTTCCGCCATGAGCAACTGAGAAGTCTTTGTTGCATACACTGCAGTGCGCGTGATTCACAGAAATTTCGGACGCTTTAATGCATGGAAATTCTGAAGAATATGAATCTTTAAACTTCTGCTTTGATAATTTTGGCTTCTTCGTTCGAGGCAGCATTATGATTAAAAATCTTTCACCTGATTCACAGTTCACAAGACACACGCTAAGCTCTCGCCGTAAACTACACAATGCAGCCGAATGCAGCCTAAACACGCATCAGCGAGGAACCTGGGAGACAGACAATTGGGTGGAACTATTGATAAGTCGTTAACGGTTAGAGTTACTGATCGACGATTGGCTAATTCTTCAAAACTAGGAACGCACTCAACACGTGATATATGATAACACGAGTATTCAGCCAATCATCGGATGAATTAGTTGGTTCCGTTTTGTGTACTGGTTCTCCTGCTCTTGTTTCTGTAAAATCCGTAGTTTTTTCAATACTTTTTGTAGCTCGTAGTTTTTCATGAATTTCCGTAGAAACTACGGAGAATCCGTAGTAGTTGGAGTCTATGAATATATAGAATATCGCCTCTCAAACGACCACTTCTGAAAGTGACCAATAGTTCTGAGATTATAAATAAATATTGATATTAAGCATTATTTCTATAAGACGACCATCTCTATATAAGACCAAAGTTTCTAGAATCTTGGATAGTCATCAGAGATGTATCTTTACTGCGAAATTATCGCACGACTGTAATTCAATATCAATAACAGATCGCGCGATTGAAAAACGTTTTCTGTCCTGTAATTAGAGGAAAAAAATTTTCCTTATGAGGTATTTCTCCCGCTTTCCTAGCGTGCCTTCGTGGTGTAATAGTTCTGCACGCTGGGCCGGTATTTCAGAGGTCCGTGGTTCGATTCACGGCGAAGGCGGTTGCTAATTTTTCATCTCTACGGCTTCCCAAAAAAATCCTAATGTCTCTACAGTGGCGCCCGAACTAAAAAGGTGTTGGATGAGGTACATCCACACCCAGGATTTAGTGATTGGATCCCCTTAAAAAAAGTCGGCCTTTAAAAAGAGAAGTAATATAAGGTATTTCTCCCGCTTTCCTAGCGTGTCTTCGGCCCACCAGTGTCCGAGCGGTAAAGTCGCGGAACCCTTGTAGTGCGATCCGAGGTTCGAATCCCGCGAACGGGCTGGCTGCATGGGTGTTTTCGTGGTTTTCCCCACGTGTAACGTGTATACGAGCCAGTTTCCCTTAGAAAGTCCTCCACGAAGACATCCCTTCCCTTAGGCAGATAGCCCTAGTGTGCTTTGCCATAATTAAATACACCACCATCACACCTAGCGTGTCTTCGTGGTGTAGTGGTTCTGCATACTGGGCCGGTATTCCAGAGGTCCGTCCTTCTATTCCCGGCGAAGGCAGTTGCTAATTTTTCATGTTTCCTGCTTCCAAAAAAATACCTAATGTCTCTATTTAAATTTTAAAAAAAATTCGTTTCCGTAATTAAATATATCTATATCTAATTTTACCTATATTTGTAGTAGGGTTTGTAATCTGTAAGTAATTATACATGTAATTTATACATTTTTTATAAAAAAAATATATGTTATTTAGAATTTTGCAAATATTCTAGAAAATGCTAATCCATTGAAAAAAATCTTTTCCATGACAAAATTAAAACTGGTAAATTTGAGAACAAATATACTCAAAATGTTTGACAACGAAAGTCCTCCGGACAATGCAGAATGAATGTCCTCAGGATGTGAAATTGGTGAACTCCTCAGGACATCTGAGAATCAACATCTTCAGGACATCCTGTCATATCCCGGGACATAGCGACTTAAATAAGACATCCTCAGGATGTTAAATTACGATCTCCTCAGGACATCTGAGAATCAACATCCTTAGGACATCCTAAGTATGTCCCGGGATATTGCGACTTAAATAGGACATCCTGAGGATATTTTGTGCTATGGGGGTAGTTTTCCACACGAAGGTGGTAAATTGACTGTTTAATACATCAGCAAGTGCGAGTAAGCACTAATCAGTTATGTGGTAAGACTGGTAAAACTATACAGAATCCTGTTTGTATCAAATGGCACTTGTAGTTAATCTAATTTGTACCTTTTCTGATTATCTTTATTAAATGTTCTGTGGTGTGGAAAACAACGTTGGAATTGTTATTTAGCATCTTCAACTCCCCCACTACATATATGTACAATTACATGTTTAAAACCAACACTATTGCATTATTTGATTACACATTTTTCAATTTTGGTTCAGTTTCTTTTGAGAAATAAAAAAAAAAAGTATTTATTATTTTAAATTTGAATACTAGTGTAGAAATGTAATATCCTAGAATTTTGATGAATTGCTTCAACTCCTTTGAAGCTATATATAGATAAACATTCCCCCATTCTTAAAATTATTTTATTTAGCTCTTTGGGGGTTCTGACCATCATAGTTTTCTTGCAATCATTTTGCATTTGCTCCTTCTTATTTTGCACTCCCTCTTTCTTGTACGTTTAATAATATTATGTAATTCTGAAAATTTATTACACCAAGCCTAGTATAAAATTATTATTCTCTTAAAAATAATGTTTCGTTTACTTATATTTCTGTTGCTATTTGTTCTAGTAGGTTTTGCTTATTTCTAACTACCCTTAACCTAATACGACATATTAATTAATTTTTAATTTATTTATTACAGATAAATATTAAAAACAAAAGCATACAAAACAATATTTTAAACAACCCACTGTAACAAATTTAATAAGAGTAAAATGAAGGAAATAATTTTTACCTGCCCATCAACAAGCAAAAGCGAATAGGTTGATAAAAATGGAATAGCCTTATCTACATGCTCATACAGTTTAGAAGCTGGCAATGATGAAGGCAGTTTCAGGAGACCAGGATGACCAATGAGATTTTTCTCTTTCAAAATATCTTCTTGAAACACATCGTGGCGCATAACAATTGGTATAGCAATTGTACTAAAGAATAAAATAAAATATTACCAAAAATTTAGGTACAAGGTAACATTTTTAATATAGTGCTTGAGCTCTATAAGTAAATATTATTTAACCTAACAATAAAAAAACATTAGGAAATATTGCTGTTTGAGGTACATATTTTTGATTTTCAATGAAGTTCTTACACATTACAACGCAGAATGTGCCATAAGGTGTATGCAAAAACAAAGGTTTCCAGTGTTAAACTGAAGGATACACAAATGACTATGCATGATATGTTAGTCAGCACTTCGAAGACATGGTAGTCATTTTCAGCAGTTTCTATAAAAGGATACATTTTATCTACCCCCCTTTTTTTTGTAATTCTAGAGACTAATACTATACCCTTAAAAAAAATTTAAAAAAAAAAAAAAAAAAATACAAAATGAAGCTTAGAGAGTACTCTCAAGTTTTACCAGTGATTAATTATCAAGTCTGGCAACATTTATTGGCAAATCATACGACAAAACTAAAAAAATAACCCAAACCAAGAAATAAGAACTATTTTTTTTTTAATTTAATGATTAAAATGATGACAATTTTCAATTTACCATCAAGTGAAAATGAAACAACCGCATTTTTTCAAAAAAAGATGAGAAAAATAATTTTAAACCTCAAACCAAAATTTTGAAAACAGGCATGAAATGAAGTTACACAATACAGCAGAAATCATATGGAGATGCAATATGAAAAGTGCCATAATGGGAAAAAAAAAAAAGCCTCTGCATAAGCAATTGATTCAATATTTTAAAAATCATATTCCTGATAGTAGCAAGCTGATATTGATAATTCATGGCCACCTGAAAAATAAAACATATATATACATATTTTAATACTAATTCACACTTTTGAAAAGTTCTCTTTTTTTTTTCATACATTTTCATTAAAATTCCATTATTTTTATGCAATGGTTAAAATTAACAAGAAATGATTAGATTTCAGTAATCTTTCAAATGCACTGTATAATACAACAGACTAGTTTATAATACCTCCAAAAGAAATAAAAATAACATTAAAAACACCAAACTGGACCAAAAAATATCAAATTTGGACACCCTGATAAACTAGTAACAGCTATTATAACAACTTAGTAAATCCCGGTAAAAGAACCCTACAATATTTGCAATGAATCATATTTTCAAGCAATTATTTCTTTCTTCATTACTTTTGAATAAATTCTAACATTGCCATTTTTAAAAATATGGAAAAAGCTTTTAAATTCCTTATGAAACTGATAAAATGGCATAATTTTTATGCTTGGAATTGAACAAATTTTTAGATGAGTTCAAATCTAGTAAAAATATCAGGTTTCATATGTATATACCCCTTTGCTTTTGTAATAAGTTCAATTTTAAATAAATATCTAAATTATCAAAATCAGTATCCAAAGTTGGAATGATCCTTAAAATTATTATTACAATGTTATTAATTCAAAAAGCATTTGTAAATATTTCAATAAAATAATTATGCAGCTACGTTGGTATCAAAAATTAGTATATTCTATGAAAAAAAAAGACAGCTGAACTATAACAACCAATTACGCAGCTCAACTGTTTTCATAAATGACAGACCTTTTTTTTTTTTTTTTTTTTTAAAATTCATTTATAAAACTAGCCACTTGCGCTGGCAGCCACCTAAAACAGTTATTATACTAAAATGCTTTTAATGAATCCAACTAACATAAATTCACACACCCAGGTAGCAATCCATAATAATTGAAATGAATATTGTGTTTACTGTTATTAAATTTTTTCCATTCTGTTGAATGACAATGCACTGCAGTGTGGGAGATAACAATATTTTAATCCGGTTATTAAACAATAATATTTTTAATCATTCACATTTAAAGACAACACACTTCTGTCAAGTGATAAATTTTTTGATTAAATTCGAAAGACAAATATATCGCATTTCGCAGAGTGGCAACAGTTCTTTGATATCTCTGAGTTTTTCAATCAAATTAGAAATACAAATACCTTATGCTTTGCTGAGAGACAAAACTCTTATTTTAAACCACTGTGTATTTTATCAAAATTTCATTAAATTTGCACAAAATACAAAAAAAAAAAAAAAAAAAAAAAAAAAAAAAAAAAAACTTTGAAATTTAAAATTTGGGTTTGAAGGCATAGCACTTTTTCTTCAGGGTGAGGAAAATATATACATAATATATATACTACAGACACAGGAGGTAACACAGATAAATTTAATTGGGTCGTAGATATGGCAGCTACAACTGTAACAACAAAACAAAAATTTAATGATAAACTTTGAGGAAATAGATGTTATGTCTCTAGCTGTAGGAAATTGTGAAAGTAAAGTACTAGGAAAGGGTACCCTCAAATTTGCAGTAAAAGTAGGCAGCCGAATAAATTGCATTGTGTTAGAAATTGTATTGCATAATCCAAATCCAAGAAGAAATTTACTATCGGGAGCAAGGTTAGAAAAGGCAGGTGTCCATCTTATGGGTTCAAACATAAAGATATGGATATATTTTAATAATTGGCATAGGTCATGTTACGCGAAACGATATAATGGACTTTATCATCTAAAACCACTTACATATGCAACAGGTAAAAAGGAAGATGGTTACAGTATAGAAACTGTAAAGTTAAATACAGTAGACAATGCGAAGCTATGGCATCGAAGATTTTGCCATGTAAATTTTGGTTATATAAAGAATACTAGTAAAAACCAAAACATGAAAGGTTTACTGGAAATCGAAAAAAATATGGAGAAGTGCAAACCTTGTATTCTTGTTAAATCTAGTAGAATAACTTTTAAAACTGTTCCTAAGAGATCCAAAAAACCATTGCAGTTGGTTTATTTAGACGTTTGTGGCCCCCTCCCAGTTTCATCTAAAGGTGGAAGTAAATATTTCCTCGCAATCGTAGATGACGATAGTAGATTAGTAACAATATATTGTATGAAATAAAAATTAATTTTATTTTTACAACAGTCCCTGCATTTATTTAAGCAATGCAAAGTATGCTTTTGCGACTGCTCCAACGCCAACAATGGATACAACTGATGCACCACAATGACAGCCAGTTTCCAGACAAGTTTACAACACTACCTAACGCAGCCATGAGTGTCAACCACAGAAACAGTTACACAGCTGAAGTCAACAAGCAATGAAATTCAGCAGATGGTGTACTCAACGAATGACAGAGAGGAGATGTATGAAGGACTACAAACACATCAAAAAAGCTAATTTTCTTGTGGTATCTTCAATTGAAATGTTCCTCCAAATTTAAGGCAATTTAACATGCATGTTGTAGATAACTTGCAACTTAAGAAATGCAATTGGCTGGGATTAAATGTAAAAATTTCATTGTGAGAGATTGCAAATGACTTTGAAAATATTTTAAGTTCTGGAAAAGTTAGTTGTTTTGAAATTGTAATATATGCTGAAATATTTATTCTGGAAACGTCACAAATTGATTTTTTAAATTGCTAAGTATGCTTAAACATAAAAGTAGCATTCTTATTTTAACTATCTGTTAATACAGAATTGAATGAGGAAAATAAACTAAACCTACAGCCAAAAACACACGAGTCAAATGTGAAATTTTAGTCAGAGTAAATTTTGTAGAGCTAGGGTGCTGATGTTAATATGCAGTCTGTACTAACACACTATAGAGAATCAACTAGGGATAGCTGTAGGCAAAAAGACAACAGGTAAACTTTTGTCCTTTCAGAACAAACTGTGCAAATACCATAAGGTGTTTTTTCCTTCCAAGTCAAACTGTAAGGATATGCAAAATTTTATGCAAAATTACATAATATAATAAGCACAAAAAGCTGAAGTAGCATTAATATGCAAGTATACAAGCATTAAAATACTTTTTTATAAAGTCCAATAGAAGACTTGCATTCAAAGCTCTTTCTTCTGGAAGAGACAGGTATGGCAGGGAAGTTACATTTTTCTCACAAGTTACACAAGTTTTAAACAAGTTACATTTTTCAAGTTACAGTTGAATTTCTGGATCTAAAACTGATGATTCAGGACATAACTATAGATTACATACAGTTAATAAGAATTTTATTGCATAGTTAATTTTAAAATAATAATTATTACTTTTACCACTTTTAAATTTATAGGCATGTATGTACTCAGATGATGCCCTAATGACTGAGCTATTCATGAAATTATACTAAAGGCAATATTTTGGATTTCGGAATAAAAGGATTCATCTTAAGACTATATTCTTGTACCTTATTCTACAACATGTGTTCTAAGAAAAGTTACACGTTGCCTTTGATGTCATTCAGTCCAGCAGGTTTTGGATAACACCAAATGTTGTACTGTTTTAAAAGAAATTGTAAACAATACAATGTTAGAAACCATATATGCATTTATGACATATTTTGTCATCATTCATTTTAACAATACATAATAAATCTAAAAAATTCATCTCAGTTTCATGAATTGTAAAGATCTGACTTTATGCTGACTCTCGGATGCAACTAGAAAGTTCCACACCTTGTATTTAAAATAAAGGAAAACTCAAAACTGGATACAAAAAATAAATAAGTAATATATATATATATATATATATATAAAAGGGAAAATGACAGATGGCTTTGTCTGCATGTGAATCATAAACAAAATTGCCAGAACAACTAATGAGAATGCATACAATTTGTGTTCAGGCAAGTATAATTTACGTCTGTTGCGTATTGTCATAGATTAATCAAAGGAACAAAGAGTTTGTGCAAAGTTCCATTTTCAGCTTTGGCTGAAACCCATAAAACACTGAAAATATATTGCCATGTTGCAATGTCCTGTTCTCGCACTTTTGAGTGGTATTTAAAGATTCGTGATGAAAGAGGAAGTGTAAAGGACTTTAGTCTTGACCAATCCTCTGGTACACAAACACAAGTAAGAGTTATAAAAATGATTGTTGACTGACATTTAAGATGCTTCCAGATGAGCTAACTTAAGTTATACAGTTCATATAAATCTGATACAAGATCTAGGTAGCAGAAAAATTTCTGCAAGGTTTGTGTAACATTTTCTAATGGCTGAATGCAATGCAGGATGGAAACTTGTAAGGACTCAATCAAAGCTTCAGGTAGTGACTCTCTCCATTTTTGGGGGTGGGGGGGAGCTTAAAATGCAATGGGTGATGAAAGCTGAATTTATCAATACGCAGAATTAAAATGAAAGCTAATAAGAATGGCTGTCAACACAAGTTATGCTTTGCATAACTTGGTGATTAGCATCACTTTTACAAATCTATAGTAAAAGTGATGCTAATCACTTTTACTACAGATTTTGCAAAGCATTGTTGTTATGCCTCAATTTCAGAAAAAAGATTATCTGTTCCTCTTGCATTTAATGCAAGGATCACATACTGCTGTTAAAGTGAAGCAGTTCTAAATGGGGGGGGGGATAGGAAATAATCACCTTCTTTACTCTGCTGATTTGGCACCATAAGACTATTTTCTTTCCCTCAAACTGAGAAATGTTATTGATGTGATATTCAAAGACGTGTGACAGTTTAATTTTGGCACATATCTTCAAATGATACAAAATATGTTTCAATATATATAGTTGCCCACTGAAGTGTATAAGAGGTGATTATTTTGAAGAATATTGAAACAAATTTAGAACAAACATTCCTCCTTCAATTTTTTAGACAAACCCTATTACTTATTGTATTTTTTTACATACCTAATTTTAAATTTGTAGTCTCCAATTCTAGTGAGAGGAACAAAATCATCTGTGGGTGATACAGATGAACTGCATACCTGAAAGAAATCAAACATATTTTTTCATTTTATCTATATATGTCAGATACATATAAAAAGAAAATAAACAATTTTTAAAATTTATATCAATACAACAAAACAATTTTATCTATTATTTAAGTACCCAGAAAGAAAAGAAGAAGGTTTTTAAGGTGGAATTTTTCAAGAAATCACAAAAGTTACACACAATAACTCTCTAAAAAAAAGTTAATAATTTTTAATCATACTCACTGGACAAATAAAAGTAGCACCTCCATAATGTTTGCATGAAACCTTAAAAAAAAAGTAATACATAACTGAAATTATATAAACAAAACTACAACTGCCAGTTAGAAATGATAATCTTTCCAAACATTATAAATATTTTCACTACACAGAAGAAAACCCTTTTATTTACTTAGCAGCATACTTGAATGTTTATAATCTTTCAAGTAGATTGGAAAACACCAGCTAAATATCAGTGAACCACACGTAACTGCTGTGTGCCATATGCACTGCAAGGGGAAACCAGTTTTATATCTCCCATTCTACTGACCCGATTGACGAAATTCAACTTGCATTTTTTATGTCTTCGGATATATATTACATTTATGTCGACTTCGGATATATATTACATTTATATATAGCATTATTCTCACACAGGTATTCTGACACAAAATCAGACTTTTTTCTGAAATGGCATGCCATTTTTTTTCCATGTTTCGATTCTACCACTCAAATTGTCAAGTTTTGTGAAAATCACACGAGTACCTTTTAAAAAATTAGCTGCTCAATCTTAATTGAGTTTGGTATACACTGGTGTGCAAAAATTAAGGACAAAGTCGAAAAATTAGCATATCAGCTGAACGAAGAGGCGGAGCAGACAGAAAGACCAATCAGGAGATTAAGTAAGGTGATGTAGGGTAGCACATGCGCAGATATGCAGGTAGACGTAATGGGGGAGCGTCTGAGTAGTAGAAAGCATGTTGTCGGTGTAAGATCAGTATTTCTGGCAAAGAGATTGCACGCTGTATAGCAGTTAAAATCACACCGAGTTGCTGCCTCAGCGAGAAATGGCGAATAATCAATCTGTTAGACGGCATCTGGATGCTTTTACCCGAGGTCGAATCATTGGGAAGTTGGAGGAAGGCCGCAGTGTGACAAGTGTGGCTGCAGAGTTCGGAATTGCTCACAGCATCGTTTCACGACTTTGGAAACAATATCAAACTACAGGAACAGCTATCCGGGGGTTTAGTAGTGGTCGTCCACGAGGAACCACACCCGCACATGACCAGTACATTGCCTTACAGGCCAGAAGAAACAGGCGGCAGACAGCGGAAGAAATCGCTAGACACACGACACAGGCGACTGGACGACCGATATCGCGTTTTATTGTGGCCAGAAGACTGCACGGTGGTGGTCTGTTTGCACGACGCCCTGTACGGTGTGTGTACCTCTAACGCCTGTCCATCGGAGAAGGCGTTCTCTGTGGTGCCGGGAACACCGAAATTGGAGAGACCATGAATGGGGATGAGTACTCTTTACAGATGAGAGCAGATTCAGTCTGAGTAGCGATTCTCATCGCATACTCATCTGGAGAGCGCAATCATCCCTCGAACATCATTGAAAGGGACAGGTATGGAGGTGGCGGTGTTCTCGTTTGGGGAGGCATCATGCTTGGTAGTCGTACAGACCTTCACATCTTCGACGCAGGTTCAGTCAACGGGACCCGTTATTGTAACGAGATTCTTCTTCCATACGTGCGTCTTTTTAGAGGCGCTATGGGTCCTTTTCATGGACAACAATGCACCATGTCATCACACAGTAGCTGCCGAACAGCTCTTAGAGAGTGAGGACATTGAACGTATGGATTGGCCGGCACGATCTCCGGATCTCAATCCCACTGAGCATGTATGGGATTTTCTTGGCAGCTCATGCCTTACCACCAGTAACGATTCCGGAGCTTCGATTGGCGCTGCAAGACGAATGGGCAGCAATGCCTCAAAAACTCATTGACACTCTCATTCTCAGCATGGGCAGACGCTGGGAAACCTGCCTAGCAGTCAGGGGAGATCATATCCCCTGTTAAAGACCGGATGTTTCTTACTGGACACCCATCACAGGGATATTTCGGCCTTCAGTCACATTGCGCTCCATGCTACTTTTTCAATAAAGCTTCTTTTTATCCATCTGATTTCTCTTTTAGTAAGTGTTGCTTACATTACTCATGTCCTTACGTATTGGGGATCTTACAGTATTAAATGTGTTGATTTGGAAAGCCTTTGTACAAAGTTATATTGAAAAAACCGTCTTGTCCTTAATTTTTGCACACCAGTGTATATTTATTAATATCTCTTTTTTGTTAAACTTATTTGATTCTTCCTTTCCCCTTTCGAAATTTAGGTTCATTCCAAATAAAATTTGCCATTTTTTTAGGATTTATTTTTTTAAATTTGTATTTTTAAATACACTGGTTATCATAAATTAAGGAAAAATCACAAAAAATAGCAATAACTCCCTCAAAAATAAGCCAAACCGTGTAAAATTTGAATATGTTGCCAAGTAAGAGTAGCTGAGTAAAACTGTGATATGCAAATTGGTGGCACTGCTTTCGGAATATGTCATCTGCGAGGAGCATAAAAGTCCATGTTTGAGAGCAAGCCACATATTTAACTGTGACAGTGACATCAGAAATCTGAGATAGCCAATTCTTAACAATGACCTCCAGGCACCCTTTGCCTGCAGAACTGCGATGGAGAACCATTGGGAGACTAGAGGCAGGACAAAGTCAAACAGAAGTGACCAAATGGCTAAATGTGAGTCCTTCTGTGGTTCATAGACTGGAGGCAATTTCAAACCACAGATTCGGCATCTAGGAGGTTCAGCCTAGGATGGCCAACTGCTACGATGAGCGCCGATGACGGATATTTGACATTATGTGCACGCAGGAATAGAACCGATACTCCGACTCTTCTTATATCCTCCCTTGCTGCAGCCACTGGAAGGTTCGTGTCAACATCAACTGTGCGTAGAAGGCTTCACAAAGGTGGTCTGTATGTGAGGCAACCAGCCATTTGTGTTCCGCTCATGTCACGCCTTAGGAGGGACCGTTTTCAGTGGGCACGACATGTCCACTGGGCGCCAGATCAATGGAGGGCGGTTCTCTTTACGGATGAGTCCAGGTTTAGTCTAGAAAGCGATAGTACGTGTTATTTGATATGGAGAGAACCTAGAACCTGTTATCATCCGTCAAACATCCATGAAAGAGATGCATACAGAAGGGGCAGTGTCTGTGTTTGGGGTGGCATCTCTTTGGGTGGAAGCACAGACCTCCATGTCTTTCCAAGGGGAACCGTGAATACTCAGATTTATACAGATGACATCCGTGATGTTTATGTGCGCCTATATGCCGGGGCAATAGGTGATGCTTTCCTGTTACAGCACGACAACACAAGACCACACAGGGCTCACATCGTAGATTATTATCTTCAACAGGAAACAATTATGCCTGTGGAGTGGCCAGCTCGATCCCCGGATTTGAATCCTATCGAGCACGTTTGGGATGCTTTAGAGAGACGTCTAGCTGCCCTCAGTCCCTTGCCGCGTTTGCAACAGCTTTGCAAGAGCAATGGCTCTCGCTTTCTATAGAACTGATCGACCGGATAATTGAAAGCATCACGCATCACTGTATGTGCTGTATTGCTTCTAGAGGCGACCATATTCCCTATCGAAGGTACTTTTCCTATAGCAAACTGACTCCTTCGATTTGTTCATTTTATACATGTGCTAATTTCTATACTACCATATTTGTCTGGTAATTTCTTTTTATATTATTTGATACCTTATTATGTGTTGTATATTGTGGGTAAGTTTCATTAAATTCTACATGTAACTTTTTCAGTAATCCTGATTTTTCCTTAATTTATGATAACCAGTATAATTTTTATAAATTTTTCAAAAGAAAGATTTCTAAAGAAAAATTATTTAAATTACCAAAACATCTACGGTATATATCTCAGAAACTTTATAACTTATGTGTAGATTCAGTTGCTACATAAGATTTACAAATGGGCCATTTTGAATTAAAAGGAGAAGAGAAAGGAAGTAAACATGAAACAGAATTATAAAGTAAAAAATTATTATAATTTTAATTGTTAAAAAAATAAAAAATAATAAATAGAAGTTACACATTTTTAAATATAAACATTTAGAAGAATAATGAATAATGAATGAGACTTTAGAATGATTATTTTACTTAAATTACTTAAAATATTAAATTTTATCTTCGATTTCATCATAGTTTATTACATGATTCATGATTACCAAATGTAAGTTTTTCATGTTTTCTTTTTTTTTTTTTTTTTTTACTTCAATACATCCTGTATTTACATTAGCTTATAACAAATGTAGAGAGGCTAAATCTTTTTTCAGTCTATCAAATAAAAACCACATACTGGGATGGCTATAATTAAATAATGAATTTAGTGCATTATGAGAGCCTTCGCAACAATTTGTGGTTTTAGATTTTTCAAAGCCTGCTTCATAATGTTCAACTGAGAGGCATCATCAAAGTGCCTAAAAATGTTAATTTTATTTCTAAAATTTTAAATTTCTGCAGAAATTTTACAACTTTTTTCACTCAAAACTTGAATAACTACCATCAAACATCAATTTCTATAGATATACATCAAAAGTATGCAAAAATAGAGTAGAGAAACAAAAATTAATTATTAGCAGTTACAGGGAAAAAATGTCGTACAGGGTATAAAATATTACAGTACATGCAAAATTTTATTACAGTTTTCATGCTTTTATTTATCGCCCCTGAAAAGGTTAATGTGAGCATTTGTCCATGTGAACATATTTCATGTGAGCTTTTTTTCGTGTGAGCATATTTCTAAGTGAGCATTTTTCTATGTCAGCTTTTTTCTATGTGGGTATATTTCCTTGTGGGCTTTTTTCCTGTGAGCTTTTTTCCTGTCGACATTTTTCCGACCATATCATACACAGTCCGTGTGGCAATTCCATATGATTCTGCTGTAAACTGAGCAGTAGCCCTTATCTCCATCTTTAGCAGAATTTTCACTTTTTTCATTACCATCAACGCAACGTGTTTACGTTTTTCTACGCTGAAAGCAGTCTGAGTGCGTTTCTTATCTTCTGTCATTGTATTAAAAATATTTTTAATTTATCCACAAAATATCTGGATAAAAAAAAAAAAAAACGACATCACTAAACAACCTTGTGAAATAACAAAGCTCAGAAAGTACAACAGTGTGAACTAGAAAGAAGAGATGAGTAAATCATCTGCTTTTTTACCTCGATGCAAATTGAAGGGAAAAATCTCTTATCATGATGTCAATAATTTGGTATTTTCATTATGACTCATTATTATTTGATAATTATGATGTCATTATCCAGAAAGTATTTTTTCTTTGATAATTCGTACTCCATGTTGCGGTTTCCGGAACCTATAAACTAACTGTTTATATTTTGAGAGGCAACGCGGATTTCAGGTCGGCAGATTTTTGGTATTAAATATTAACCTTTAAAGAAAGAGTGGCAGTTCACTGAATTTAGTCAGATAGAACATTTCAAATGAAATACAGCGAATTATAACTTCTGGAGGTATACTTTGCAGCTATTGCACAAGTATTAGAAAAACTTGATTTCGAACTAAGTAAATTTAAAATCATACGTAGCGTATTCGGAAACTAAGTACCGTTTCAATCTAGCACTGTCGCAGCACTGTGGTAGGTGTCCCGCGCATGCGCACTAGTCTTTCTTGTTCACTGACTATCAATTGTCGCCATTTGGGTTGCTCTATTTTGTGTTTTCAGTTTGCTGTGCACATTCAAAATGTTTAAGACAATTAGTTCTCCCGCTGACTGTGAGATTCGTGCCGTGATTAAATTTTTGAGCGCGAGGAATGTTAAACTGGCCGAAATTTTTCGTCAAGTGACAGAAGTTTACGGTGAATACGCAATAAGTGATGGAATGGTGAGAAAGTGGGTAAGAATGTTTAATGCAGGTCGAACAAATGTCCACGCCGAGGCTCGGAGTGGTCGGCCTTCTGTTGTCACCGATGATTTGGTAAGGAAAGTTGATGAAGCAATTCATGAGAACAGACGCTTCACAATGACAACTCTTTCAGAGGCATTTCCACAAATTTCAAGTATTGTTTTGTTCGAAATTGTGTCTGACCGCTTGAATTATCGCAAACTGTGTTCCCGATGGGTTCCAAAAATGCTCACTGATGTTCACAAAACAAAGCGACTTGGTAGTGCCCTGACATTTCTCACGTGGTACAGTGATGATGGAGAAAACTTTTTAAACCAAATTGTGACAGGTGATGAAACTTGGGTGTGTCATTTCACACCAGAATCGAAACAACAATTGATGGAGTGGAGACACACTCATTCTCCGAAAAAACAAAAGTTCAAAGTGACAATGTCATCACAAAAAATCATGCGCACTGTCTTCTGGATTAGGAAAGGCGTTTTGCTTACTGAATTTCTTCTCAGAGGTGAAACCATTAATGCAGCATGATATTGTGAGACTTTAACAAAACTAAGGCGTGCCATTCAAAACAAATGAAGAGAATGCTCAGTAAAGGAATTATGTTGCTCCGTGACAATGCTCGGCCCCATACTGCTGGTGTCACTCAATCATTAATTCGACAGTTTCATTGGGAGCAGTTCGATCACCTGCCGTACAGCCCGGACTTGGCGCCATCCGACTATCACTTGTTACTGCACATGAAGTGTGAGCTTAGTGGCAAGCGCTTTGGATTTGACGATGACACGAAAAATGCTGTGGAGTCGTGGTTATCGAAACTGGCGGGAAGTTTCTTTGACGATGGTATACAAAAACTGGTCACCCGCTATGACAAGTGTTTGATCATTGGTGGAAACTATGTTGAAAAATAGTTTAAGACATGTATTTTCATGTAAAAATAAAATTGGATTCGAAAAAATTGTTTTACTATTTTTTTTTTTTTTTTTCAAAATGGTACTTAGTTTCCGAATATGCCTCATACAACATTATATATTGTATTGTATTATTATAGGTATTGAAAATGTACTTAGAAATAGCTGGGGATGATGATCAGCTGAACACTTGCTTTTGCAAGCTTAACTTTTTGGCATTAACAAACACAAAAGACAAAAAACATTAAGGATTCTCTCAGATGAATAAAAAAATAATGTGTTCATTTGACTTGAATTTCACAACTACAGAAAATCCCAAAGAAGTTCAAGTTTCTTATTAATAAGCCAAAATCATTGTAAACCAATAAATCACATTCACTTATACACACTGCACACTCCACTTATATGCCATCTCTTTCTTTGAAAGTAACTAGATAAAAGCCCTTTGGATGAAATATTATACTACAAGATCCCATAAAAGAAATAACAGTCATGATTACTCACAACGACAAAAGCCCATATGTATGTCCTATGCATAAAAGAAAAAAATTCCGATATTTTCAGTTTATATACGATAAATCCTGACATCAAAATTTCTTTGCATTTCACATGTTTAAAAACAGAAATAAGTTTTTAAAATTAAACATTTTGTATCAATTTCTATAACAGGGTTCGTAGCCACATTTCAGTTAAAAAAATAAGCACCTATAAGCACTTTTCAAGCACATTTTAAGGAAAAAATAACATTTTACGGAAAAAATAAGCACCTGTCTAATTACAATATACACAACTGCATAACCTTAAAAGAAAAATTAGACCTGTAATTTAAAATATGAGCAATGCAATATTTATTAAGAGAATGAGCATTACCTCAACCATGGAAAACAATTAACTTTTTTTTTTTAAATTTTAAATGACAGTTCAATTTACAGAATTAGTTTACAATGAGAGGAAAAAAAAACTATCCAGAACTAAACATTAAATATTACAAGATTTAATGATGACATTTCAGTTCAAAATATAGAAAATAAATAATAATAAGCCATATTAATATATAATAATAAGTCGTTTGGCACCTAATAATAAATACAATTTATTTTTCCACTCATATTAATATTTTAATAATTTAACTTTAATCAAAATTCTGAACATTTTCTAAATTTTCATTGCATAACAGTTTTCCTTTAACATATATTCCAAGCAACGTAATTTAAGTAAAAAAGAGGCACATTTCTGAAATCAGAAGACGGGAAATTGCTTCATGCAGTCATCCTTTAACAGTAAAAGCTTAACTAACCCGCATACTCGGAAATTGCGGAATATTCCGGATAGTAACTGGAAAAAGAGGAGAGGGGACGGCTAAATAAATGATTTTGACATTTCGATGTGTGCATCATATAAAAATAGACCAACGGAACTGAGAAATATTCTGCTTAGAAAAAACAGTAAAACTCTTTTAAGTGTTTATAAACAAATCTCAGACTGAATATCAAAATTAATTATCTCTGCAAAATACCGCAAACGTTATTGCATAATACGCACGGCGTAATTCTTCTATTATGCAATCAGAATCAACAGCTGCCAGTATTCGGAGAAAAAGAACTAAGTAAAGGAAAAGAAAGAGACTTACTAATCTGGTGTGTTTTTTATTCTAATTTTCAACAGACTGCGTTAAATTTCCGGAACAGAATCAATCTTCGCTTGGGTTGGGTAGACCGCAAAACTTTTAGTCCTATTTAATCCAGATTGGGCAGTGACAAAAAAAACGTCTGCTGTTTCAATATTAGAGATTTTGCGGACAAAGGGGAGAATCTCCCAGCCTCCGTATTGCACTATAATGTAATGAGGGAAAAAAAAAAAAATTTTGACTATTCGATTACTTTCCTTTTATTTAAGCCATTCCGAATATTATTCCTTAGAAAGCTAGGTAAAATCCTAGTATACGGTGCAGCCTTGGCGTGATTTTGAAAATTATCGCCAACACCAAAAATGATCCAAAGAACGTCTATATACTATATACTTTATACTATGTGTGTATATACATAATATATACTATGTATAACTATATATATCTTTTGAATGACCTGTTTACTACTCATCGTATATGTCCCATTTTTACTGCTCATCATAAAGACGCCAAAAGTAGCCAAATCCCATGTGCACCGGATACTAGGATTAAACTGAAAGCTAATCTGTGTAAAAACACACCCATTTTTAGTATTTGGGTGGCAGGAAAAGAATACCGAATGTACCGGAATTTTCTACCGTTTTCACAATTCTTTGACCAATACTACGACGTGCACCTGTCTGTACTCTCGCGTGCACCATAGGTTACGTTAATGCAGAGAAAGGGGGGAAAGCAATTTCCCGGAGTATGATTCACCATCTGACATTACATATAAGGAAGAAAAGTTGTTTGTTTAGTTTCGGCTTTGGTACGGGGAAAAATGCGCGTTCATTAAAAAAAGCATAAAAAAAAAGCACTAAAAGCAAAAAATAAGCACTAAAAACAAAAAAATAAGGGCTTTAAAGAAAAAGTAAGCATCTATAAGGGCCATTATATTTTATTTTCAAATATGAGGACTTACTTGTAAGGACCGCTACGAACCCTGTATAAGCTTTATATACATTTAATAGTTTTTATTAAATATTTTTCAGTTATTGATTTCTCTTTATATTACTATATGTGCATGTGACTTTTTTAAAAAAAAATATTTTAAACAGTTCTGACAAATATAAAGCAAAGAGGATGTATTGAAATTCACTAATCAACATTTCAAAAAATCAATTAAATTTCTCACCTGGTATAAAGGGTTAACACACACACACTAGATACAGAACAGAACTAAAATTATAGATCTAAATTTACAGAACAAAAGTTAAAATAAAGTCTGAAACATATGTAACATTAATGTTAGCATACAGCATTAAAAATTTTTTTGAGGAACCTCACAATGATATTCTTCATTTTAACTCGGGCAGATAACTTTTTATTTTAACTCGGGCTTTGCTGTATTCTAAATAATCCAATTCTAGTGTCAAATCCATTTTCACTTAACTGGAGAAAAGATAGAAAAAACAAAACTTAATAATCATATAAAGAAATAAATTAAATTTTCAGACTTATCAGCAAATAATGATATAGTTAACCATAAAGCAGAACATCTCACATTGTGTGCACTTGCATAAAATATTATGCAACTACAAAACACACTTTTTGGATATAAGGTTGCTATCTTAGATAGGTAAGATTGTATGAAAGAATTTAACTCCCACCCAAACAACAAAAGTCAGTTTAATAAGACTCAGTGCATTTTTTAATATTACAATCATAAATAACTGTAAATTGATAGCAGGTTTGATCAACATTAATATCAATCACATGCGGCATAAACGTAATCTAATTTTGTTTATGTGGAATGTTATTATCATAGGTTATTTGTCAATGCAGTTTTTTATGAATATAAGCTTTTATATCTGTGGGTTTTCATTCAATGTTAGAGAATCTTCTTCAAGATGGCAAAAAAGTCAGTTTCACTTGGTCTTTTATCAACACAGGTGCAAATCACCATAGAACAATCACTGTGCTTCGCATCTGTCTCATTGATGAATCACAAATTATATTCCTACCGGCGAATTCCATACTTGAGTTGGTCATCATGAATGGACATTGGTATCACAGTAATAATCCGAAGCTTTAAACAATGCCATTTGCTTCAGCTAGCTTTCTATTGAATCTTGACAAGCCAATCAGCTACATCTGTTGATACGGCTCCTTTTCCTCAGAAATATGCACATGGGAAATGCATAACTGTGACATTCTGCAATGTGCTGCTGCTCTGTCGGGAAAGCATGATATTAGAAACAACTATCTCTGCTTGTGAACATGTTTCAAAATAATGCTTCTCACATTTCGCATGGAATACAACTTCAGATTGCCCTGTAAATATTACCCCTTGTAATCCCTTTTTATTTTATTGAAAAAGTTTAAGAACATCATACATATAGTTTATTATGTAAGGTAAATCTTGAAGCACATTACCTTCACATATACAGCATAAATGTAATCTATATATATTTTAAAAGAAATGAGAATCAATGAAATTTAAACCTTGATAAATATGTTTCTTTTCCTGTAAAGTGTTAAAGAATTTTCTAATACTTTTATTAACATAATAAATGCTGAAGAATATTTTACACTGCAAGCCATTAATTTTACAGCACTGTTGCTGAGAGTGCAGAAAATGAAACTAAAAGCCTTCTTCTGGTAACCCTGCTTTTACAACATAAATAAGTGTAACTTCTGGAATCTTGGTATTTGTTGTTTATATATATATATAAGATGTTTCCAAAGTTCTAGGAATTTAGGAAACTATATATATTTGTGTGTGAGTGATATTTTGACTTGAAGAAAGAAGTTGCAATGGATTGGCATTGAGAGACTTTACTGCATAGTTAGAAAGACGAATGCATAAACCAAAAACTTCCAGACATGACCATTTTGAAATATAATTTTATTCCTTGATAATTCACATTAAATTAGTTTTTTATAGACAAGATAGCTCCAGATCATAATCAGCAACAATAATTTTTATGTACATGGGTTAAAAAGTATGACGTCCTCTTAGACAAGTAAGCATAGCAGCCCAGAGGTTTTCTAGAGCAGGAGAAGTTAAGAAGAAGAATGACATAATTTCTTGCGAAGCAGTATTTAGACTAGGCAGGTGCGTATGTACAGCTAAGCTGCAATTGGTTAATTTTAGTTCTCTTTGCAAGCAGTGTTATGTAATTTGAAAAGAACTTGAACTTGGGAGAAAAGTTTAACTTAGGGAAAGAACATAAAATCTAGTCAATTTTGAGGTTGCCAACCATTTCTTAATGCAGCCATCATATTTTATTGTATCGTGTATATATATACAGTTTTTTTTAATTTTGTCAATTTTCATTATCATTACTAAGCAGTTTTCCAACATAATCCCCATTCAATTAAATACACTCATCCCAATGAAAAATTTTTTTTAAGTCGTGCTCAAAGAATTTTTTTTGGTGTCCCTCTCTCTATGGTAAGGTTAAATTTTCAAATCAAACACTCCATAAAGCTTTCAAATGTAGAAACAGACATTGCACAGATGCTGAACAATTTCTGAATTTTGTGCACCTTCTAGCCTCAAGAAGAAAATGATTGCTCCTCAGCATCATCCATGGTTGCAAACACAATGTCACAAAAATGAGCCTGTATCAGTCAAACAACTGAATCGTAGAACTTTGAAAATATCCTAAGTATTTCAAATACTAAAGACATTTTATTTATTCATTTTTAAGAATAAATAAAATTAAATTCTGTAGGAGAGAAGGTGAAAAGTATTTTAATCAACATAAGTCAAAAAAAACTTTTGAAAAATAAGTATATGGTCTTGATGATTTTGATATATACTATCCATGCTTATTTGAATGCTTCTTTCAGACCAATGAGATCAAAATTTTGAAATTTTGATGCACATTCTTTTAAAACATACATGTTTTCAAAAGAGAAGTATTTGGGCAAATTTTACCAAAATTTTTGAAAAAAATTTAGAAATTAATATGTTAATTAGTTTACACATAATTCATAACATAATTAATAATGTTAATTCATTAATGATTTGAAATTAATGATGTTAGTTACATTAAGAAATGTTATTAAATTCATAAAAATATATTGTTACATCATCTAGCAGAATGACAGAGAGGGTGGGATAAGACTTCCCCCCTACAAAGAAAGCATACTGTACAAGTAACAACACAAATTCAATATATAATTATATATATTAATTAACAAGCTTTTGTACTTACTTCAATACAATTACTGCAAAGAATACATTCACAACTAGGATGTAAAGATAAACTGTAATCAGGTAATTCTTCTAGACAAATAGCACATGAATGCCACTGTACAGGCCCTGACACTGGCAAAAATTCACCAGCTAAATTAACTTTAGCAGCATCATATTTGCAAGCAGGATTGTTTTGCATAAGATCAGTTACTAGGCACAAATTGTCTTCTTTCTGCTTGTCTAATAAAGGACTAGAACATTTTAATAGATCACAGTTTTGTAAAAGCTCTACTTCACTTGTTTGTTTTTGTACACCATTTCCAAAGAAACTAGAAGTGTTCGTGAAGTTCTTTTTGTCTTCGGTACAATCTAAAGGGATAGCATTTGAATTTTTAGTATTATCAGAGTTCTGTTCACATATTTTTCCAACTTCAAAAGCATAAACTGATCTAGAAGAATCATTCACACGAGAAATTGATTGATTTTCATCCTGTGAAAGAAGAAAAAGGAATAGGGTGAATATTTTTCCAATATGGTAATGTTTAAAAGTTACTTGCAATACTTAAAAAAAAAAAAAAAAAAAAAAAAAAAAAAAAAAAAAAAAAAATCTTATAGATATTCATTTGTTGGGAAATTTTTACTAGAACACAATACTTTGTTATAAAGAAAACTTATTTAAATTTTATAATGTTTACTTTAGCTGCATTAGTTATTGTTCAGCAATTCACATCAGTACCAAAAGAATAACCTTTAATCTTTCTGAATTATAACATGTTTCTTCAATTTGCATTAGTAATGAAAGAATAAACTTTCTGACCTATTACATACTTCAATGTTTCACATCAATATTAAAATAATCTTTCAGACATCTACTTCTATGGTTCACTTCAATATTAATAACCTGAATGTCAAGATTTCCTTATCTGGTTATGAGACTGTTTTTGCTATCTGGTATATTTTTCATTATTATTTAAATTTTTTTAATATTCTTTAATCATCTAAATATTATGTTAATGAACAAAAAGTTTACGAAAACAAAGATTAAAATAATTAGTTACACAAATTACCAAACAACTGATGATTAAATACAATTCTTTGTAAGTCAATCCAAAAAGTTGTGCCACTCAGAAAGGAGGTTAAGATTTTTTATGCAAAATTTTATTGCAATGTTTTCCAAGATTCAGCCACAATCACATCATGGCATACAGTACTCAATAAATGATTACAAAAATAAAGCTATCAATACTTGTAATTCTACATCATTTACAAGCTATCACTATATTTTAATTCTACATCACTTACCCCCTCTCCCAAGATTGTGCCTACTATTGAACTTGACAAAGAATTACAGAAGTACAAAGAATTACAGAAATACAAAAAATTTACAAACCAAAATCCTAGAGATATGATTTTCGAAAACTTCGGCTAATATTATCTCCTCGGCAGTGGCATCTAACAGCCTTTGCAAAGCTTCTCTAATTTTATGCACTCGGTCAAATTTATTTACATTCACAAGGTAGCAAACTGGAGGCATCCCATTGTTTTGTATAAAGGTGATCACTGAAAGAAAAAATATAAAATAAAACTTAATGCCAAAATAAATAATTTTTTAAAAAATACCGTAATTTCTGGAAGAATGGCCGCATCAGTGTAAATGCTGCACTCAAGAAAAATGGTGGGAAAAAAAGTAAAATTATGCAGAAACACCGCAATAGATTAAATTGCATGTGACATCGTCGTGGACCGTATACACACAAAATCTTGACCCATGTTCTGATATATGACATACCAGTTAAGAAAAATGCATGACATGAAACTATAACTTAAAAATAAATTAAAGGTAAGAAATGTTGAAAATATATTTACGTTCCCGAATATACTTATATTTACCCACTAGAGAAGTACATATTTGTCATACTCATACTATATTATAAAAATTTTTGCAACAACGAGATTAAATTTGGATGGCAAAAGAAACATTTTAAATTTTATTTACAAAGGAATTACAGCAAACTGTACTTCAAATGAAGCCATTAAAATCTGATTCTTCACTATCTGAATTAAAAAGATTTAGTAAATCCTGATCTAAGTTTTCCAGATCGTCACATTCATCCTCTTGGTTTACAGTCTCTTTATCTAAGGATATAATTTCAGCTTCTTTGAACACTGCTATTATTGACGATGTTTTCACTGATTTCCACACACTTCTTACCCACTTTGCAACTTCATAATATGCTCTACGCATTTTGCCACTTTTGGTATACTTATGCAATCCTTCACTCATCCAACACTTTGACCGCTTTTGGACTTCAGCTTTGAAGGATTTATTACCTGACAAATCTAATGGTTCTAAGATTTTTGTCAAACCACCAGGAATTATTGCTATGGTTGTAGAGAGTTTTTTTCATTCTGGCTGAATGAGAAATACATCAGAATTCGTTATTGCAATGCAGGTGGAAAAAATTGCAGTAGATTTACAATGGAAAAGGGAGGAGTGGGGAGAGGATGGGTCCCACAAGATTCATCAAATGACAGAGATGAGAGACTATTCAAACTGATGAGAATGCTGATTTGAAAGAGGGAAGAATGTTATTGTTCTGAGATCCCATTTAGAGTGAATAAGGCACGTAGGTCTGTTCAAGAGAAAGAATATAAACAAAATAAAGTTTGCAGAAAGCAACTGAGTGGTCTTTTGTGTAGGAAGAGCACCAATCTATGTACAATGGCAAGATCATCCAAACTATGAACAATAACAAGGTCATTTAAACTATGCACAATGACATCATAGGAAATATTTTTTTAGCGCATCTAAGCGCTGCAGGAGTAGAAACAGCACACCTGCTGAAAACTTAAGTTTTTAAACACGTAAACGACGCAGCATTTCTTTCGGAAATTACAGTAAGTTTTCTGAACAACTGAGATGATCTATATAAGGCATATTAAGAGTGTGAATTTCAGCTTATTATACTTGTAGGCAATTTTATTGAAATAGCATTTTAGATGTATTGGTAGTGATATAAATGCTTTGTGCAAAACAATATTTATAGTAAATTGTTTTTCAAAATTCTTTAACAGCCACGAGGGATGATGCATATTTATAATTTGTTAAAAAACATAGTAAAAATTCAGCTTCAAGTATATATACATACAAACCTATCTGCCTTTCTAAAGCATGAGGAAGGAAAACTGGAAGATACATGAATGGCTCATATGTGATAGAAACATGTGAACATTGAGAACATACAACCTGCAAAGCAAAGAGAAAAATACTGTAAATATTAAACGCAGACCATATAGCTGAAAATTTAGTGAAAATATGACATGATAACCCCAATCTCTATTTCACTAAAAATGTTTTAATACAATGCAATAGTACAAAAAATGTAATTTACAAATGTTAATTTGTAAATGTTGTAATGAACAAATGATAATTTACATGATTGTAAGAACAAAATTACATCCTAAATTATAACACTTAATTCTTACATATACGGTACAAAATCCAAAATATGGACTCGTCAGGACTTCGGCGATTCTGGATTTGCGATTTTTCTGGATATTATTAGATCATCAGTTTAAATCTAGTATAATGGGCATGTAAAAATTATAAAATTAAAAACATGAAATCGCGATTTATGAAATAGTGAAGTATTTATGATCTAAAGTGTATCAAAATTTACAACAAAAAAAGAGCTTAATACTTATTTATTTACCTTATTAAACATTTCTTTCAATGAAAGTTGCTTCGTTTTTTTGTGCTAATACTTTCTCTTTAATTCTGTAGACAGAGATAATCTCTTGTTCAGTTACAGTGTTGAAGTCCTGTAACTGCTATTTCGAGAATTCAGACTAACTTGTCAATTGAAATTTTCTTGTTTTCAGTAACTTCTCTTTCACTATCGGTAGGGCTATTTTCTGGATATAGAACCACACTACAAATTTCACCAATTCATTAATTGATTAATGATTGAGAAGCATTGTCATCACAATGAAAAACTTTTTTATATCATCTTCATTTATTACTGCTTTTCCAAAATCCATTTATTTGAAAATTTTACCTTTGTTTTGCGATATCCAATAGCCTTTAAAATTAGCGGCTATCATCACCAAATTTAGCTATCCTTCACGATTTGGCTATGCATCATGAGCTTGGCGACTAACGACAAGTTGTTCCGTTAAATTTTACCTCGCTTCTATTATGCTCTGAGACAATTAAGCCTGAATTGTTTTAGTTTAGTTAGTTATTATACTTATGTCTATTTCTTGCACATGCTGAAGGCTTATCAGAGTTCTGAATAAATAAATTCCAACATATACTTAAGCCTTATTGAGGGCCTGGTGCCTGTCTCTGGGGGTCCTAAATTCTGCGACTCGACGCGGCCATATGAGCCCTGGCGCTGGCTCTGGGTTTATGTGAATAACAAATCAGTTATTCTTAATTCAAATAGCCCTAAATGTAATCTTTGGGTTTATGAGTATCATCAACAAAATCTATTTTTAACATATGGAAAAAAAATTCTTGGTAAATTTTTCCACGTCAACACTTTTTAGCACATTCAACTTAAATCTGTAATTATCGCCAAGCATAAAGTCAACATAAAAGGTCACCATACTCCTTTATTACTGAATTACTAATATGAAAAAAAATTTGTTTAGGCATCACTACTTGAGTCATTACTCAAGTTGTTATGTTTTGATAAACATGCGGTGATGAAAGGGAAGTATAATAAATAATGATTTGCCAGGTTGGTGTTTGAGATGTGTGCCAAGCAGATACACAGCAACGGAGCCAAATTACTGATAGTACAAATTTAAGCTAAATTGGTTGTTTCTTCAATAACAAGGTATTTTATTTAGAGGTCCGGGTTTTAGATCATTCCGGATAATGGACATCTGGATTTCGGACTTAGTACTGCATATGTCATATTAATAGTCTTAAAGTGGCTGCCCACAAGCAGCCTAAAGCAATTTTACACAGCCCATAAATATATTTCGCATACTAAATTGATTAGCATTATTACCATGTTTTGGAAATATAATTTTACATTATTTTTCATTATCATTAAAAAACAAATGTGAATATAACCACAGATAATTTACAAATGGAGTTAATTAATTTAGACTGAAATATCTTTTTCAAAGATTTGAAAATACAGATTTGATTAGCTTTTTTCATATTCCTGAAAAGATAAATACTCTCACTTACAAATTATGCAATAAGAATAATCGCTTTGCTAGGGAGTTACATTTATAGTATATGAACCTGTAACTGAAAATTACTATGCTAAATAGAGCCAAACTGACAAATGAGCATGTAATGAAGATAGTTTCTCGTAACTTTTCTTTAACGTTGCGTATTTTATTAAAATGCTAGATAAAGTTTATAATTATTTATACACAAATATATGTATTTTTCCTCTACACATTGAAGAAAAGTTTAGTAAACAAAATAATGAGAACAGGTCATTATTTATTCCCAAGTTTTGTTCCCTTAGAAAGTTTTAGTAGTTTGTTTACTTTAAGTAAATTATTTAGTTGTTAATTCAACATATTAGAATTATCTGAAATAAATATCTGTCGGAAAATTTAATACTTAGCTGTCAATATGTTTGTTTGCCAATGCAATTACCAAGCGTAATCTACAGATAATTTCTCGCAAACATTAAACTTTAGATTTCAAATATAAAATATATATTGATTGGAAGTTTTTCCTTTGCATCATTATTCTTATGCCTGACTTGATAAATATTTAACAAATAAAATTTAATTGTGAATTTAAAAAAAAATCAGCTTTCAGATCATGCATTCAGCCCACATGCAGTTTGAGTTCGAGACCACTAGTTTACATGATTAATGATCTTTACTATAACTCTTTAAAATAAGAGAAAATATCAAGAGTAGTACTAAATATTTAAAATAAAATTAAATTGGAATTAAAGTACTTATCTGCATCTCTTATGTTTAAGGAATTTCAATTACAATGTACCTGGTTACAGGTGAGTATCATCACCCCACATCATAATTAATTTTAATATGGATTAAAATAATAATTAGAAACACGGTATAAAAGAAAAAGGAAATAATAACATTAGCATGGCTTTAAAAAAAGTAAAAATTCTACTTTAAAAACTTTTTTAAAAAAAAATATATATAGATTAAAAAGAAAACCTCTAAAACAACTAAAAAAAAGGTTCTTACAGGGGACACAAATTAGCAGATTTCGTAATGGAATGCAGAAATGGTACGCAGAAATGATGCATTGAGGCAGTACATGGTGTTGTTGAAAGATCAATAAAGCCCTCTTCTAGTGTAAATCATCATTCCCTGTAAAGAATCCGAGTAGTATGCATTGCTACATGAGGATAGACTTTCCAATATGCATTTTACATAAGAGCTGTAGACAGAAACTTCCTCAAGGAGACACTAAGAAATAGCTCTTTATATCCCCTTTAAGTAACTCCTCCATTTCTGCCACAAACTACAGATAAAATGCATGCCAGCGATCACTGCTCTTCCACTGCTTACACCAACATTTCCATAGAGCTCTATGGAATCTCACGGTTTCAAGTCCATACCCAGAAAACATGGAAAATGCCAAATGCATGAAATTTTTAAATGGTTGAGCTTATAAAATGTACAGTTTACAATAGAAAAATCTAATCAATGGTAAAATAGATTTCCTGTCTAAAATTATAAAATAGTCACCGAATTCGTCATGAACTTGAATAGCAAATGTGAGATTTTGAAAAAACAAAATGCATTTTAGGAATAACAGCCAAAATATCTTTGAAGATCTCTAAACATATTGTTACAAAATGTAAAGGCGCAGTAAGATAGCTTCCCCGCAAAGCAGTTTTAGGGTTGCCATAAAATAGCAAGGAGGGCAGGGTTGCCACATTTGGTGAGAAATTGCCCATTTGGCGATATACCGTGGACAGATGGAGGAACCTTCTGGAACGAGTTCTTACCGGTTTAGCCCAGAATGTTCTCAAACACAGGCCGAAAGCTATATAAACCCTGCTGGTTCGCAGTCAGTGAGTGTGTATCGAGACAGTGCCTCATCTAGCGAGCTGATAGTCAGTCATTGAGCGAGTGTCTCGAAGTCTAGCGCCGAGTGCATCGAGAGAGTCTTTTAGTGCGTTGTCGAGTTTTGTCTTAGACTGTGCTGAGTCGAGAGCTATACTCTTGTGTAAAGTCGAGTGCATCGTGTGGAGAGTATAGAGAGTACGTGGAGTTCCGAGAACAACCAAGCAGAGTTGAGAGCTGTACTCGGGTGCTTTGCGGTGAAGCTGTCTCCACCGTTATTGCCTGGCCGTGTTGCTGAAGGTGTCAGCATGTTTATAGTAGATCTTTGACGACTGTAAAGCATGTTATTGGAGCTGTCCTGATTAACATTGGCTAAATAAAGTGTTTCGATACTTCATCAAGTGTCCTCGTTATTCACTCCAAATCCACGAACCCCGTACGAACGCGAACGAAGAAAATAATGCAACAACTGGTGTCAGGAAGAATCGGGGGGAAAAAAAAACCACGCAACAATATAAAAATAAAGCACTTTTCAGATTATTAAAATTTCTGAAGTAAATCTACGAAATTTTTAAAAGCAAAATTTTTTTTCCCTAATAAGATGTAGTTGCAAAACTTATTGTTTAGTATAAAGACAATTTTCTCACAAAACTGGAAGAATGTCAAAAAAACTTTCTCTGCATTCCCCAAGAAATAATCTTTGTTTCTATTTCATTTTCAGATTCTGATAAATAATTTTTCTTCTTCTTGGGACAATGGATTTTTAACTAAATCAAATTAAATTATCTCCTATTAATATTTTTGTAATATGAAAATTTTTGTCACAATCAATCCATGCCTCTATTCCAGACATTTTTAGCCTAGAAACAAATTCTTCCACAAAAAAATTTGTATGATAGATCATTTTTAAGTTTGGACAATTCACTGATCTATAAGCTAGATCAAAGCAGTTATATTCAAGGAAAGAAACATAATTCTAATTCTGCTTTAAAGACTGACATTCAGAAACATGCTCATGAACAATCAAGTTTCCTGAGGTTTCTGGCATAGATTTTAGAGTATATTTTCAGATTTACTACAATAACTTGCTACTGTTTTCTGGAAGTGTCATTTATGTTTTAGCGGATATTTAAAAAATAGCCAGGAAGCAAGAAGAAGCAACATGATGTTCACACAATCCACAGCCATCAACTTCAGGTCTGCCAGATGTATTTTCACCACTATCCTCCACAAATTGAAGCAGTCCCTGTTGCTGAGGATGCTGTTACTATCAGTCATGAAGATTATCATCCAAATAGCTAATGTGCTAGTTAGCTTCTTTAGAGAGTACAGTACTGATTATAATTTTTTTAATTAAAATTCTAAGGAACTATTTTATTTACATTAATCAAATTTCTGAAATATTCTATTTCAGCCCTTTTTATAGAATTATTTTATTCAGTTGAATTAAAATTCTGTATAATGGCTGTATTTGGTGTGTGAACATTAATATTTCATTTAGTGTTAAATATATGCAGTTTATATAACCATAAAAAATTCAATATTTAAAAAAAAAAAAAAAAAAAAAAAAAAAAGACTGCTCGACACTGGAAGGTTGCAAGTTTCTTTAATGGCAACCTGCAACACAATTCCTCTTTCCTGCATTCAGTAGTTAACAGTCAATAATAATAATAATAATAATAATAAAAAAAAAAAAAAAAAAAAAAAAAAAAAAAAAAAAAAAAAAATTGGCTATATTTGGATTTTCCTAATACAGTCAAATAGCTGAAATCCGCCAACTTCTGAAATTCGCGTTGCCTCTCAAAATATAAACATTCAATTTATATGTTCTGGAAACCGCAACATTGCGTACGAAATATCGAAGAAAAAATATTTACCAAATAATGATGTCATAATTATCGAATAATAATGACTCATAACGGAAATACCAAATTACTGACATCATGATAAGAGTTTTTTCCCGTTTAATCTGCATCGAGGTAAGACAATGGAGTGGACAATTCACTCAACTCTTCTTTCAAGTTCATGATTCCCGTTGTTGTATTTTCTGAGCTTTGTTATTTCACAAGATTATTTAGTGCTGCCTTTTTTTTAATCTGGATATTTTGAGGATAAATTAAGAATATTTTAAATTTCAGCCCTTTTTAATACAATTACAGATAAGAAACGCACTCATGATTTTACTGCTTGCAACGTTGAAAAACGTAAACACATTGCACTGACGGTAATGCAAAAAGTGCAAAATTCTGCAAAAGATGGAGACAGGTGCATTTTATAGCAGAATCGTATGGAATTGCGATACGATTGTGTATGATATACAGAAAAATAAAGAAAAGCTGTTGAAATTTTACAGCAACAGTGATTCTAACACCGGAATCCGAAAACGGAAATCTTTGCACGAGGCGAAATCGGCAAACCTCGATGGTGTGTATATATAATACAATGGATAATATAATCAATTTATATATGTGATAATAATTTAACGCATATAATAAGTCATTGCAATAATGTATATAATAATTTAATTAAATGTATCTAATACGCCTTATTTATTTTGCACTTTTAGTCTGAATATTATCTTTTCTGCCCTGAAATCAGCAAAATCCTAAAATCCGCACCTCTGGACCCAAGCTTTGCGGATTTCTGGACGTCTACTGTATAGCCAATCATTCACAACATACGGCCCAAAAGCACTTTTGAATCAATGAAGAAAAATATCCTTATTTATTCAAGCACTCTTCTGAATTTTGTACACAATAGGAAGATCTACTACTATCAAGAGTGTAGTATTTCCCCCATTAAGAGCGACTCTACCAAGAATGGGAGGTACAATTAACATCACTTGAAACAGAGCAGCACAAACTGCACTCAGATGTGGCTCCTGAAGCAATTTTACGTGTGGATTAATATATTTCCCATAAATTAATAGCATTATGACAAAAATTTGAAGAAAGGTTATGAAAGATTTTAATCTAATTCTGCATTTTTTTCTTCATTATTAAAAACAAACTCAAGTATTGCCCCAAAAAATCTACAAATGGAGCTAATTAATGTACACTTTGATATAATTCTTATTCAAAGATTTGTAGATAAAGATTTGATTAATCTTTTTATGTACTTATCAAAAGATAAATATCCTCAGTTAAGAATTTTTGCAACAAGAATAATTTCTTTGTTTGGGAATACACTAATATGTAAATAGCTTTTTTTTCGCAGATAAAAAATTAATAAGTCTTAAAAAAAAGAGAGGGAACTGGGATGATTGATGAGCATCTATAATTTATTATAATGATGTTTCTAGAAATTTTTCACTAAGGTTACAATTTTACTGAAATCAAAATGACATTAGATGTCTTAGCTGTAAGCTACAGTAAGGGGAAAAAAAGAAATTTTAATTATTTACGTACAAATATATGTATTTTCTCTATATGCATCAAAGAAAAAATTTAAAAAATACATAAATAAAATTCTTTAAGCAAATGAAAGGCTCCTGTGGCCTGCCAGGTCACCAGACATCTCGCCAATTTGGGTCATGTCTGGAAGGCAACTGCAGCCATCCCGGAATATTGGCGAATTAACTGACCAGTTGCGACATGATCTTCCACATGGAGTCATAGCTGACCTACATGATATGATGCCATGCCGTGTTTCGGCTTGTATATTTGCCATAAGTGTCTATACTACTTACTGATTTGTAACACTTTTCATGCCATAATTTCTTAATAAAACAATCTTTTGTTCTGAATTTTAACCATTTGTTTATCTCCTCCTACACTACATACATGTTAAGTTTCGTGATCGTAGTTGCATCTTCTTGGGGCACATATTTTTTTGCAACAGAGTGTATATCAGGCATTGTTAAGCTTTATGACAACAGGTGCTATAGTTCAGTAAAGTTCAAAACCCATAATTTACAAGAGTTTTAATTACAAATTTTAAACAGACAGTATGCACATCATTTAAAAATTAGCCAAGCAGGTTTTGAAAGACACATTTGAAATAAATTAATGATAATTTTGCATTTTTATACAATTAACATGTCTACATATAAACAAATAATTCTTATTCTTCTGCTTTATATTCATAAAAATATGCTCCTATTACATAAACATGAAATTGTTATATGATGAAACTGATAATTTTATTTTCAGATAGAAAAAAACAAGCATCTTTTAGTTTCTTCCCTGTTCACAATTGTTGATTGGTTTAAACAGAAACTGAAATCAAACAAAGACTTAATTGCTTTAAAAGTAGCTGAGCATAGAGAAATCCATCCTCAATTAACATATTACAATTCTTTATGCAATCATGGATTTTGATGCCATTTCGGTAATATTCCCATAGCTCCCATTATAGGTCAGAATTTAGAAACACTGCTTCACACAGAATGGCCAATCAAGATCACTTGACTTGAATATAATGAAGCATCTAAGAAAAAGCTTTAATTTCTCTCAATAACTTTTCACAGGACTTCAGCAGCTAGGACTATCTCTGCTTTGTCAATGGACAAAGGTATCCTAAAACTGCCACTTATTTTTAGCATATATGAATGCTGCTGTACCTGCATTTCCAACAGAGGTCATTACATTTCAAACTGATTGACTTCCACTCAAGAATTTTCCTACAATAAAAAA
Source organism: Stegodyphus dumicola (assembly GCF_044657685.1). NCBI lineage: Eukaryota > Metazoa > Arthropoda > Arachnida > Araneae > Eresidae > Stegodyphus > Stegodyphus dumicola. The sequence goes on along the minus strand of NC_140775.1, from coordinate 110,513,408 downwards.
TCCTGTTTGTACTTATTATTTAATTTTCTTATATCCTTATGCTAGTGTCTTTTATTACACATCATGATTCGTGTAAGATTCAAGGGCTTCAAATAAAAACATTTTTCAATCCTTTCTTCAAACTGTTGCTTAAATTGAGCATCAGTGAACTAAAATCAATTATGTTGTAGGGATTTGCTTTATTTTTCTAATCATTATTTTTACTTTAAGACAGACTTTCTTATATGTTCTCATTTTCCTACCTACACTTTCCTACAAGAATGAGTTTTCAGTTTCATGCTTTACGCAAAATATAAGAGAAACTACTATTTAAGCTGAAGTACTTCAGTTAAAGAGCTAGCGAAAGAAAGAGACAGTACGTTCTGCTTTTCGGCCATGTCCTGGTATGACTTAAAGCTTGCTAGTTTATGACTGTGCTTATTACGTGCCTTTTAGTCTGTACAAGTGATTTTTAGATAAGAGCCAACTATGTGGCAACAAATCTGTGCAGCTTAGGCTGTTTATTCTTACTTACCTTTAACTTAATTTCGTATTTCCTATTTGAAGTTCAAGCCAAAAGAGGCTGTCTGCGAACATCTTGAGTTCAAATAAAAGGGTATTTTAACCCTTTTCCAGAGTTGTAATTCGTGCAACAAGAAATGAGTGAATCATTGCTATTCATTTTTACTATGTTCTAGCAGTTAAAGAATTTAATTTCAGCTAGAACACTACATTTGGCACTGAATTACTGTCAAACAATGCCACTGGCAACTGGAAAATTTAGTCCAATCTTCAAATTCCAACGGTACCAGTTAACCTAAAGGAGGTTACAAGGGCAGTACAAGTTTCTGCTAAGTGAGAATACAAGTTGGAATACAAGTTTAAATGCAAGAATTATTTCAATTATTCTTATGTAATTTAATGAAATTTTTATGTTTTTTTCACTGCTTCATTTTTTACTTATTAAAAAATGCATAACTTTCCAAATGACCCAATAAGAGCAAATGCCAGATGGTTTGAAAACAAACAATTATTTATACAATGCAATTTAAGGAATTAAATTATTGATTGATGAACAAATTATTGTTGCATGATTTCTAATTTGAAATATAAATTCATTCTCCCAAAATAAAATTTTTAATTATTGCTATCAAATCTTAACAGCCAAAGGCTACATATGGTTTATGAGCTACATTTAATAATGCAGGCAATATACTATCAATACAATGCAATACTGATGTATATGGCTGTAATCCTATCAGTCACAACCTGTTCCAGAAACAGAATCATCATGGCTATTAGTCACAGAATTACTACTTTTATAATGAGACCACACTTTAAATTTACAACATGCATACTATAATTTTGAAAAGTACATTACTGATCAATAAAAAGGCATGCACTGCAATATTTCAAATTATAACAAGATTTTAAAAAGGAAAATTATTACTTATTACAACATGAACTGCATTTAAAAGGCTTAAATAAGCAAATCATAGTTTCATTTTCCCTTAAACAAAAAAAATAAAAATTTACTTACTGAGCTACGGAACTGTCCATGAAAAGTATCAATAATCACAGACTGATTCTGAGATTTATACTGCTCCCAATGATTGTACGCTCTACGAATTTCCTCAGCAAACAGCAAAACACGGCATTCTGAATTCAAAGCATACAATTCACTTGACTGGCTGGAATTATCGGAACACTCATCTCCAGGTATTTGTTCCATATCGATCGCATCTTCTGGCTCAGTCACTGGAGAATCTAAATTGGTATCCATATTTTCAATCTTCAGTCTTTTATGGAGAGCAGAACAGGAAGAATGTTCAGAATTATTTTCTAGAATCTTATGTTTTTCATGCATAATATTTGTTATTTTCACTCTTTTTACACCACCTTGTTTACCTCCTAAATCAACAATCTGTCCCAAGTTATCAACTGTTTCTTGTAATCGATTAAAATCATGTTTAGGAAACTTCTCACTGTCAAATTTAAACAAATTATTAGTTTCATCAGACACTAACACATTCGTGTTTAATGTTTTTGTATCTTTAACAAAATCTTCAATACTCGGAATCTTACGAGATGAATTAAATTTATTAGCAAGTATATTTTTTTCTAACTTTTCACTAACATGCTGTATATTATTTTTTGCTTCAGTTTTTATTTTATGATTAGAGTAATTTTGTTCATGCATATCTTGAGGAACATCTAATTCATTTTTATTTAAAATTTCTTCCAATTTTTTGTTATTAATCAGTAAATCTGCCATTTTTTCTGTATTTCTTTCATAAATGGCAGTATCTAATTCTAAATTTTTCTTTTTGACACTACTGGAAACATTTTTCATTTGTTTTATGTTATTTGGACCAGAACTTCCATTCATAAGAATACTATTTTTTGCTATATCTGTATGAAATTCTTGTCCTGATTCAAAAGCAGATGTACTATTTAATTCCACATTCTTTTCAGAGGTTTCTTTTGCATCACAAACTTCCATCTTTTTCTCATATTCACCTTCAAATTGCAAAGGCTTACTCGAACTTGAAGATAAAGAATTTTCACAGCTCTTTCTAACTATATGTGTGTTATTCACTTTATCCTTCGACTTACTTGCAGAATTCAATTCTTCATGCATTGTGTCCAATAATAATGCTAAAAATTCTTGACAGTCATGCTGAAAAGAAGAATATGAATAACATTATCACAATATCAGTCTAAAGTAAATGAAATATAGAAAATAGGTAATAATAAAAATAATTTTGAGGTTAGAAATATATTTACAAGAGTTTCCTATATAGTTTGAATCATTCTTTTACACTATGCTACCACAACAATCTCAGATCTGGTGAAAAAATAAATTCTATATTTATTCTCTTTTGGCTACCATCTCTTTCACAACACTTTTCTTGTAAATGCATACAGCGATTCCACAAGTTTTTAATAACACAACATATAAAATCACATTTTCTGAATTTTTTAAAAATCATAACATCAAAATAAATGAAATAATTTTAAAAAAATCTGGCTTCTTACTTGTCGAAAGTTTTGGAACTGCAGATGCAATGCTCCAAAACACTCCTTAAATTCACTTAGATTTAGCATAGAATAAGAACCACTCCATACTTTTTTCATAATATCAGCAAATTTATAAGATAATGTTCCTTTCACAAACGACTCAAGTTCTTGCTCACAAAAGAAATTCTTAAATATTTTGTTGTTTAAAAGACACTGTAATCCAGCATTCATGAAACAAGTGTTTCCTAAATTACGAAGGCCACAAACTCCTGGAACTGCATGGAGATCTAGTAATCAAAATAAAAAAAAAAAAAGTTTCATAATAGCTAAAAATTAAAGAATAAAACAATACCAGTTTAGATAATAATACAATGCATCAAAATATGAATTGGTTTTAAAGAATAAGCAGCTTAGCTGTCTCTGATTACTATAATTAGGGTAATACAGTCAAAAGTCATTAATCCAGACTCGTCGGGACTTCGGCGATTCCGGATTATCGATTTTTCCGGATTATAGATCATCAGTTTAAATCTGGTAAGATGGCATGCAGAAATTATAAAATTAAAAATACGAAACTGTAATTTATGAAATAAAGAACAATTATGATCTAAGAGGTATCAAAATTTACAAAAAAAAAAAAAAAAAAAAAAAAAAAAAAAAAAAAAAAAAAAAAAAAAAGCTTAATATTTATTTGTTTACTTTATTAAACATTTCTTTCAATGTAAGTTCTTTAAGTTGCTTCGTTTTTTTATGTGATAATACATTTCCTTTAATTCTATGAACAGACATAATTTCTTGTTCATTTACAAAGTTCCGCTGTTCAAGTCCTATAATTGCTGTGTCGAGAATACTGACTAATTTGTAAATAAAAATTTTTTCGTTTTCAATAACCTCTGTCATTTTCTTCGCTATCGGAAGCGAATTATAATGACGAGGAATTTGATTTAAATCATATCAAAGACGGAGTACATCGAGATGAAATACTACATTTAGTAAGGAATTATAAGCCAAATAAAATAAAAACATCTGCCCTGAAGATAAGGATAGTGCTGGCAGATCAACTTCCAATTCATTGCGCGCCATAAACAAAGTTTAGATAAACAAAGGATATGCCTTTATCCATTTTTTGCAGCAATTCCACTTTTTGTTTAATGGACTTCGAAACATACTTTCGCTTTGTAGATCCTTTACATATTAGTAAATATATATCAGGAATTCTATTTGACATAATCGAAAGTTCAAGCTTACTTTTATAAAATTGCTCTATCAGTCTGCAAAAAATAATAAGCCGAATCGTATTCGAAGATTAGGGAACAACGCAATCTGCAACATTAACTGAATTAGATAATTTTAGCTTAGCTTATACCATCCGTTATACATTAAACGTGCAGTCGTAAACGTATTTTGCGCACGCGCACATGCATATTCGCAGCCGTAAAGGTCTGCGACGCATGCGCAGAAAGTTTGTAGCTTTGAGGTCCGAATTAACGACTTTTGACTGTATTGAATTAGATATTCTAAAATTTTATGCTCTTCAAGCTGATTCCTTTTGTAACTTTCTTATAATTTTGCACTGGGAAAATACTGAAAGCTTTAAAATATCATGAAAATGAAATTAATAATTAATGCGTCAATGCGACGCATGCGCAGAAAGTTTGTAGCTTTGAGGTCCGGATTATGGGTGCCCGAATTAACGACTTTTGACTATAATTTTATTGCAACCAAAATTTCCGTGATTACTTTTATGAATTTTAGGGAACTTTCTGAGATTTTGCAAACAGCAAAATTTTTCCACAAATGAATACATCTGGAAATTTCAGATTTTTCTCAGTATATTTTTTTATTTCTTTTCTAACTGCTGGATTATTTTTAATAATTGTACAATTTTAATTCTACTTTCCACTATAATATATGCAGAGTAATTATGCTTAAAAAAAGAAAAAAAAAAAAAAACTTTGTCTTAAGTTATTAACTGCTCCATTTTGCTACACTTTAAAACTACATAAGATAGCCCTTCCTTGCCTTTCAATATTAAAAAACAATTTCAATCTAGAATAATTATTTTTTCAAAATTTAAAAACATGCTACTGAAGGGGACGAAAATTTGCATATATGCTATAAAATACATCTACTTCCAATTAACTTAAATGCAACTCTTGATCTCAAAATGTAACTAATTAAAAAATGCATAACATAATGCTTAGTCATATACTGAATTTATTTGAAAATAAGACCCTGCTTACATCCAAGAATAAATTTTTAAAAATAAAAATGTACATTATTAACAGATATTTAAAACATGCTACTCAAGGGGAAGAAAATTTGTATACATGCTATCAAATACATCTAATTGCAATTAACTTAAATGCAAATCTTGATCTCAAAATGTAACTAATTAGAAAATGCATAACATAATGTTTAGTCATACATCAAATTTATTTGAAAATAAGACTCTGCTTACATCCAAGAATAAATTAAAAAAAAATAAAAACGTATGTTATTAATGGATATTTATATTAACTTGTAAGAATTTGCAGATAATCTTTTCTCTTTTCTTTAGAATTTTCCTAAAATAACAGTACAATTAAGCTGTGGCCCAATACCATTAACAATATATATATTCATGGCAGGCATACCTAAGATCAGCAAAGTAGAAGCAGGCTTAAAATTAATTTGCTCTTCTATTAGAATTAGCAGTTTATATATATGGTATACGCCAAAGTGGTTTAATTAGTATTTAAAAAGTACAATTATTCCATACAGTAAGATAAATTTCTTTTTCTCATGCTGCTATTTCATTTATCAAAATGCCCATAAGAACTCATTTTTTTTTTTTTCAAGTATTGTAAAATATAGCCATTACTCATAGTCAATAAATGCAGTATTAGTTATTTCTGTTACAATTACATAGCTAAAAGAACTTTATTTCTTTCATGAAAAATTAATGTAGATCTTTGACTGCAATGAAAATTTTTACAAAATTATCAGTACAAATCCAGGCTGTGGAACTTCATCAAAAATTCTGAATTTTTTTCCTTTGACAGAATCACTATGCTACTTAGAATGTACACTTCAAAAAAAAAAAAAGGGGGGAGAGTTCTATATCTCCCGTTCTACTGGACCGAATGACTAAATTCAACTTGCACTCATGTCTTGAAAGCGTGACTTAGAATATACATTAGATTTATATATAGCATTGTTCTAATATATGCTGTATGATCTTAAATTCACTTAGCGCGAAATCGAGTTATTCTATTACTTGTGCAATTGCTGCACAGTAAGTTAATAATAATTTATTTACTAAAGAAATATTGATTATATTATCTCCTAAGATTAATTTTAGTAGAATTATCTTAAAAGAGTGAATCCATAGTTAGTAAGTTCAATTTCTAAAATTGTTTTAAAGTAACTTGAATGTAAATTGTTAAAAATGTTTAACGGGGACTTGAATTAAATCATGAATAACAAAATTTCAATTGTAAAAAGAAATAAATTAAAAGCAAGTAATTAAATTAAATGCCAGTAATCATTGCCATTGATCGGAAATTAGTTGACTTTTCAATGGGAACAAACCAACTCCCGTTCAATGAACAATAATTAAGAAATAAATACGAAGGTGTTTCGTCCTTTACTCGAGCAATAAGGTGATGCCAAACCAGCAATTCAAGCTAGGCCAAATATTTTCATGAATAGGAGGGAACAAAAACCAATGCAGAGAAACAAAGAACTCATTCCGATTAAGCATTTTAGCTTATTTAATTAACGTAACGTAATAAAGACGTCTTTGCAACAGTTGCAAAACAGTAGAGTTTCCCAGACAACTGGGCATCTTAAAGACGACATATTACAACGTTTTTGTAACACGACTTGCGACCAGTTTGCAACATCGTTGCGTCGTTGCCGTGCTACTTGGGGCCGGTATATCTGTTTGCTTTATTTTGCTTATTTACGTAATGTATTTCTACCCAGAGCTCGGAATACACTCCTAGGAGAACATGAGCCTTATGCCCGTCTTTTTCAAAAGTAAAAGAGTTTTCTCGTAAACAATATGTAATTAAAGTGAATTTTCCCAAGTTTTTCCAAGAAGTCCTAATTTTATATTGTATATTGGAGAATTTTTCTTTCATACTTATACAAATTCCATGGGAAAAATTTTAATTTACTCCAATAGTCAATAATGTGTTTTTCCTTAAAATTATATATGCAACCTAATTGTTTATATCCATTAAGCATTTCTTAATATGGTATATATTTTTAAAAAGTCAATACCTGGATTAATTATAAAAATACTATCAATCAGTCTCTCATGAAAAATTTTTAAAGCAAGCCTAAGAAAATAAAATAATAAGGTGTTCAAAGACTGCAATTCTCTCGAAAAATGAGCTTGGACATGAAATTCCAGCTATAAAGTTCATCAAGATAAAATAAAGGATTTTATAAAAACAGTTTTAACACTGGAAGAACAAAAGATGTGTAAATGCAAAATTTAACTTTCTATGCATCCTATAGGGTAGAATGATGAATCAACAAACACTCATTACACACGGTACTTTCTGATTATCAACATCTCCACGAAATTCATGAACTCGTTGTGGCTGCTTTGTAAATTGATGAAAAACATTTGTTTGACAGTTTTTACCATTTACAGATACAGTTTGGTTGATAAACAATAAGTAGGTTTTCTAAGAAACAAGAAATTTTGTGACGTAAAAGAAGACAAAAATTTAGGTGACTACTTACAGTGGCAAGCAGTGAATAGTGTTCAGCAAAACAATGGCTAACAATACACCATATAAATTTTATGTGTACTCAAAACACATGCGTGGTATGCATTTGAGGAAATTATCTGTTATCTCACATTTGCTCAAAGATACACAAAAAACATAGCAATTTAGCCACATGTTGAAACTGTAGGTGCATATAATCAAAAAACCCCTCACATGTTAATAGGTTAAATACGAAACATTTCACACATTTACATACAAATTTTGGTTTTATGGGACAAACTATAAAGCATGAGAGTTCTTTCACTTTATAGACATTAAATATCAAATCTAGGCACTTTTGTTTTAGACTGCTCAATAAAACTGGTTAAAAATATAAAACTTTGATTGAAAAAAAACACTGAAGTGATCCAAGTGAATAAATTTGTTCTTTTGTACCTGCTAATTTCAGATGAGAGATAGGGAACTTTTTTTTTTTACTTAACTGCAAAAGCACAGTTAATAGTTAAATGAATTACTTTTTTTTGTTCTGCATATGCCTTCATAAAAGTTAAATTTTGCATTTACAAAAATCTTCAACACTTTCTTTTTCATAAAATTCTCTATCTTATTTTAAGAAACTTTTGAAATATGTATCTAAGATCATTATTCAAAGCAATGCAGCCTGAAACCAGCTTTTCCAAATATACTACATATACCTTTGTATTCCTTACTATGCATTTAGTCTCACTGAAGTTAATACTTGTATGTAAAGACTCGTGCCAAACCTGGCTGTCTTGCAGCAAATCTTCGTGTGCAAAAGATGAACTTGTTATATTATGATTAACATGCTGCAAGGCAGTTGCCCAGTTCCTTGAAGATCTAACAATGCATAACAGCCTACTTTATGATGCAGATTTTATATTTTGAGAATCACAGGCACTTTATAACTATACTCAACCTTGATTCAAGATTTATAGTATTTTGCATACTTTGCTAACCACACACATTTCTGCGACATGCAAACACATTAACATGGAAAGCTGCATTTATGTGGCAATGTAGTTTAATGCAGAGGACCAAAAATTCAGTATTCTGAAGTAGTGTTACCATCTTACATAGCCCTTATATGTTTGGACACAATCTAATCCACTGATAAGCTTATTTTCAACAGTATTTTCATTCTTGCAACAATGTTTCAATATGTTTAGACCTGCTCTATTTATGGCCATAATAATTTTCATCCTATCACATGACATAATATGGAACTTATCCTTTTAGTTCAGTTCATAAATATATGAATGGCAATCTAATTTAAATATTTGGGAAAAATAACTTTTAAGTTTTCAATACTTCCAATAATTTCCTGAAAACATATCTTTAAAACATTAGTTTCCACTGGGCGATGGCAAGAAAACTTTTAAGCTAGCAGAATTTTACTTGGAGATCTGTAACTTGATTTGTGAAAGGAACAATTGCCTTAATAGTAACATAAATTTACTTCAGACAAATTAAATCCATTACATTATGAAGTCTTGAAAAACATATCTTTATTACACTATTCATAATAATTAATGAAAATAAATAACAAAATTATAATATCCTTATAAAGATTCTGGAGTTTATAAAATTTCTTGTATTTGTCTATAAATAGAATGTTAATGAAAAAAATATTCACATTTTTTTTTCACTATATAGCACTTTTTATGACTTAGTCTTGACTTCTGCCAGAGTTACAAGGTCGATGGATAAAATCCTCAATTTCTTATTTATTATTAAAACTTAAAATACAAAATACGTGCCATCATATGATAGATTCACTGAATACATTAAAAAATTGTTTAATAAGACCTCATCTGGCTGCATTTTCTATATATTTATATAAAATTACATTTTTAGAAATAAAAATTTAATGGTTCTTAATTGTTCACTGCTAGCCAAGAAGGGATATGCACTGCTTGCCAAGAAGGGATATGCACTGCTTTTATATTACAACATAAATACTATTAAAATTATTTTAAAGTATAACATTTTTCAGCCAAGTCACCATTATCTTCAGACTACTACAGCTTAATAGGTCTACTGCTTTACATTCCTTTAATATCGTTCACCATGCTCTAAAAAATCTTTAGGAGTTTCCATTCCATTAATTTAGACATCTTTTCTTATGAATTTGCTTCAAGTACTCTGTTTGCTATACACAAATACTTCTTGATACATGATTCTGCATAGCCCACTTTATGACATCCTCAAAAGTACATCAATCACATCATTCTTCAATCTCATTTTGAAATGTACAAGATATTTTTCGTATGCCTTTGTGGTGTATTTGGAAGCATACTCGATGCATAGAGGTCCAGGGTACGAGTCCCTGTTCAGACATCACTTATGGAGTCATTAGTAGTAGTAGTTAAAAAGAGGCAGGAGACAAGAAAAAAGTGCAACGTCCTCGCTGGGACTAGAACCTTCGACCTCTCGCATACGCATTAAGTATGCTTCAATTACATCCCAAAAATATGTGGAAAGGAGGTAGAAAATACCTTACAAATGTTCCTACAAAAATTACCTCCCATCTGAAACAGTAAGAACAGTAGAATGTTTATAATCAGAATTTGGACACATCTACAACATTCTACCAAATATCATATTACTTTCTTTTTAATTTTGATGAATAATTTATATTTTTAAATTTCAAATTTTAAATGACAAACTTGTTTAAAGTTATTAAATTGGAATTTGGAGTTTTCTGATTGCAGTTTCTTTTTAACATTTTTTATGACCAAGTTATGACAGTAAGTGTTTAAATTAGTGAAACCTCTTCTAATGAATACTTCTACAAATGACCAAGATTTCTAATTCGAAGACCATAATAAAATGAGGTAAAAACAAGACTGATAATCAGGTTCCCTAAGATAACACATTAACAGGAATCCAAAATTGTTCTAAAATGTGAGATTTGTCTTGCATATGTTGCGCTGTACATAAATTGTTTAGTTTTACATACATTTAAAGAAAAAAATTAACACATGATTGATAATAAATTCAACTCAAATGTACAAAACATATTTTGATAATTATGATTATCAAAATAATCATAATTATATCCAAAAATTGCAATAAAGTATCAATGCAAGAATATAATAATATGCTTCCTTACCAATGACATGAGTTTCAAATGAAGGAGACTCAAACTCTGCATAAGGTCCATATAAAGGGAGAACTGTAAAAATATATATGAAGATAAAACTGAAAAAATTAGCATGTATAAGCATTGCCCCTAAACTGATTTTTAAGGTGGGGGAACTTTGCTTAAATCTCATATTAAAAATGTATAAAACTTAAATGTTTTAAAAATAAAAAATATTTTTTGAATATATGAAATATTTCTTCAAAAACAATCAGAAAATTTCAAGTATAATTTTTAAGAGATATCAGAGAAAAGGAACATCATAAGACAGTAATCAATTTGTAAGACATTTTCTTCCTTACCATATGTCTTTGTGATATAACTGGAAGCACATCCAGTTGGAACCAGGAAGGTCTGGCATTTTAATCCCGGTGAGGGCACTGCTAATTTATTATGCTTCCTCTTTCAACAAGCCCAACTTCAAAAATTTATATATTTTCTCTGAGGCCAGTTATTTAGACTACAAAAACTTAAAGTATAATGATACACTTTTACTATTCATACCCCCAGTTTCAATATCAAATATACATGTGACAATAGAAAACTCATCTATGCACATACCACACATGTGTTTGAATGTATGTGGATTTATATGATGAGTAAATGGTACCAAGTTGCCGTTTACCCACCAGCTTACAAAAAATATTCATTGGCTGTAAAACTGTAAATACTGTATTTCGCTTTATATTTACCCCTTTGTTACTAATTTTATCATCCAGAAATCAAGAGTAGAAAATTATGCGTATAATTTCCAAAGGATACAATTAGAGTAAGAGCATAACTAATGAAATGTAGGCATAGATAAACTATAGGTATCAATAGTTTATCTATGACTATAGATAATATGAGATTTATATATGTATTTTTAAGTATCAGAATATTATTACTTAAAAAAAAAACCTACATTCCAATAAGAATACATAGCAATACAGCATCTAATAAGATATCTTCATTTCTACTTCCCCGTAACTTGAATTTCTCCTGTTGTTGCTGTCTCTTCACTCTACTACTTCAAAGCCTCAAATCATCCACACATAATTAGAAACGGTGGATGTGCAGCTGACCCAGAAAAATTGTAGACTGAATATCACTTTGTGTTTGCTTTTCTCTGTTTGACCATTTCTTGTATTAGTCAGGCATAATATTCAACAGTTGAAACGAAAAGGTTCGGTGTGACATTTGCAGGTAGTTTCCAAAAGTTTGTCTTTGTTAACAAAATGAAAACAATCACTATGTGGGTGAATCTATTTTAAAATTTAGGGGAGCTTGTTCTCTGAATGCACTGAGGAAGGAGAAAATTGCATGAATATTTTTTAAATTGTCAGAACCTGGCACTAAAAAGCTAGGGTGGAAATACAGTATTGGGCATACAGATTTTTTCTTTTCCCTTTTTTCCCCCTCCCCTTAAATGCTGGTCAAAGCGACAATTAGCCCATAATTTTATTGGAATGCAGATACTCAGAAGATATTGTAGAATTCTATAGTTCATCAATTGAAACATGAAGCATATGATGTAGTCCATGTATTGAAATTTACCATATTCGATAGTAAAGAATACTAAGTTTGAAGCACTAAAATTTCCATTTATTTTTGTATTGCTTGATTTTTAATTTCTATAATTCATATTTTAGTTACTTTTAATTTTTTAAACAGCTTTGTGCTAAGTAGGATATTCTAATAAGATAGCTCATGATTTACATGCATTGCTATTTAAACCAAACAGATAAAAACGTACCAAAAATATTCTTAATTGCTTTTAAATTGTTGTTACTCAATAATAGATTAAATTTGACAGTTAAAAATCTCTTATGCTTTACTAAATGGCAATATGCTGGTGTGTGGAAAATAAAAGTATTTATCTCAGCTATTTAAAAGCAATCAGTTCAAACAGTAGAAAAAAATGTTCTTAAGAATTGCTTTTAAATCACTTGGCAACATACTGCTTTTAAGTAGAATCTGTTGATTAAAATGGAAAGATAAATACCTTACATTTAGTCACACGGCAACAGTCTGCACACTGGAGATATTAATGTTTTATTTCAGGGCTGTTACAGCTCACTTTGAAATCACAGAGTTTATTAATAAAAAAAATTCATTAAATTTGTACAAAATTAGAAATAAATCAAAAACAAAGTGCTTTGAGTTGCACATATCCGGGTGGAGGGCTACCTGTGTTCAAAATTTGTTGGCACTAACTGCCATTGTTTACCCACAATGCGAGGAACACACAAAGATAGGCACATACATAGAGATTCTTCATTATTTAATAGCAGAGATTATGAAAAAGCAAGTGAGGGCATTTGTTCATAAGAAAGATGATTTCATGAGATACTTTCTAAAACTGGTGAGTGATTTTCTAAAACATAAATTGCCATTTACATTAAGTTTAACATTACCATTTATAATATTGTATAAAACTAATATATCAAATTACTGTAAAGAAAGAGAGTTATCTTTGATGCAGCTTTCAATTTACTATATGAAAGATGGAAGTTACAATATAAATTTGACAAATGTTTAGAGAAAGTGAAAAATACAGTATACAGCATGAACAAATTTATATTAGTTTTCTTAAATAAGAAACCAAGAAGGGAATGAATATTATTTTCTGAATTAGTAAAAAATGAAGTTAAAAATGTGTGATTCAAAAATTTTAAATATAAATTTCTTTATTCCAATAAATGACAATTATACTGCAAATGGAAAATGTATTCAAAAATATATCCAAACATATTAATATAGTTAATATAAAGCTACAAAGATTTAATTAATGAAATTATCTCATTAAAAGAAAGGATTTTGAATAAAATAGATTGCTTTAAAATTAACTGGCAAAATGGTTAAAAATTGTTTTAGATCCAAAATGAAATGAATGAGATAAAATACTGTATACTGGAATCACACTTAAACCGTATAAGAGCTTTCACAGATGGACCATTCAAGCTCTGACTATTCAGCTAGAGCTGATGATGCAGACAAGTCATCTGCAAAAGCTGCTGTACATTTACTTTAATTGTGTTTAAAGACAGTTTGGAATGTCAACCTTGAGTATTTTTATCTCATTTTAAAAAAGATGTTCTTGATGAACTGGCTACATTACAAAGCATAATGAAATACAGTAGAATTCCAGAAATCTGCAATGCTTGGGACCAGAGGTTGTGCGGATTTCAGGACAGAAAAGATAAAGCACAATATTTGGAATAAAAGTGAAAACTGAATAAGGCGTATTAGATACATTTAATTAAATTATTATTACATGTATAAATTGATTATATTATTCATTGTATTATATGTACATAGTATCGAGGTTTGCCAATTTCGCCTGATAAAAAGATTTCCAGTTTCGGTTTCCGGTGTTAGAATCACAGTGGCTGTAAAATTTCAACAGCTTTTCTTTATTTTTCCGTATATCATACACAATCGTGTCGCAATTCCATACCATTCTGCTATAAATTGAGGAGTAGCACCTGCTTCCATCTTTTGCAGAATTTGCACTTTTTGCGTTACCGTCAATGTAACGTGTTTATGTTTTTCAACATTGCAAGCAGTAAAATCACGAGTGCGTTTCTTATCTGTCATTGTATGAAAAAGATCTGAAATTAAAAATATTCTTAATTTATCTACAAAATATCCGGGGAAAAAAAAAGCAGCACTAAACAATCTTGTGAAATGAAATAACAAAGCTCAAAATACAACAACGTGAATCGTGAACTTGAACAAAGAGTTCAGTGAATCGTCTACTTTTTTACCTCGATGCAGATTAGAACTTATTTTTTTTAAACTTTTTTATATCAATAATTTGGTATTTCCGTTTTGACACATTATTATTCGGTAATTATGACGTCATTATTCGGTAAGTATTTTTTTCTTCGATATTTCGTACTCAATGTTGCGGATTCTGGAACCTATAAACTGAATGTTTATATTCTGAGAGGCAATGTGGATTTCAGGTCGGCAGATTTTCAATATTTGACTGTATAATAAAATGAAAAAAAAAAAAAAAAAAAAGTAGATGGATTAGGAATTGTTTTTTACCTTGGCAGCAATAAATATGGAATATAATATGTTATCACATACTTTTCCTTCTTGCATATCCCCCTTGCAGCAAAAGGGTCTGAAAAATTTATAGTATTTACTAATTTCCTCCTTTCTCAAGACATTCACAAAATGAGCTCCTCTAAATTTTAATATGGAGCCATCCATGTAGTGATTGCTTTTGTCTTAAAAATTGATTTGCTAGAGAGAATTTGGGTACATGGGCTCTGATTGATATAGCGAAGAGCTCCAAGAAAACACATATGTAATGTTCTTGACTGTTCTGAAAATCCTTGCAGGTGTGAAGATAGACCGAATGATGATGGCTTGCAAGGTATAGCAGATGACAAAGATTGCACTTACAGCACGATGGAATGATTTGACACCTAGGGATTAGCAGTGGACAGCCACAAAAGCAGGTGAGATTCAAGATATAGGGAAGCAGAAATGAAGATAAAGTAATGATTAGATAGTGTAATGTTAATATTACTACATATTCTTATTAGAAATCAGATTTCTTGAAATAAATAATATTGTGTTAGTTATCAGTAGTTTGCTCATGAATATTCTTCATTTGATTTGTTCTTACTGTAACCACATTCACTGAAATTAAATTTTCATGCAATAAAATTAATAAAAAAAGGGGGACATATGTGAGTAAACAAGGTATCCTTCTGGCAACATAAGCTATTTAAAATTTCCTTTGATCAATATTTTATGTAGAAAGATTAAACATAAAACCTTCTTACTTCCTCTAAAAAAGTTTGATGCTTTTCTACCATTGAAACACTGTTTGGGATGCAAAAATGTTTCCTTATTTAATTTTCCCCCCTTAATATTGCTTTTAAAATCATTTTGCTTCTCAAAAAGTGTGATGCTTTACTACCACTTAAAGACTGCTCGGGATACCTAAGCGTTTCTTTTGCACCTGCATTCCTTATAAAAAGAGGCAGTTCTGCTTTCTGGAAATGCAGATTTCAAACACTGAATGGACTAAAACAGTGGCTCCCAAAACATGGTCATGACCAAGCAGTGACTCATGAAGTAATTTCTAATGAAGAATGAAAAAATATTTGAAAATTTATTGTTTAGTTTTACAGTTACATATATTTATTTAAATTGTGAATTAATAAAAATTAATTCACAAGAATTGTCTTTTAATTAACCAATTATTGTGATTTGAACCTTTAATAAAACTTCCTTCCCTAGTCCTAACCAGAATGCAAATTAGTTGCGAGAATATTTAAGCCTGGGATTTTAATATTTTGAAGTCGGAGCATTTGGCAGCCTCACTCACAATTTATGTCCTATCCCCAGCTTTGCTAGTAATTATTCCGGCTTTAGCCATTTTGCTACCTCATATTAGAAACAGCCATTAGAGACAGCTTAAGTAGGCAACTTTATGCAGTTTCTAACTAGGCTATTTGAATTTATATTATTTTAAATATCCACAAGTAGTGAAGTTTCATTTTGTATGTGCAACTAGTGCCTTCTGTTAAATTTAAGGATTTAATAAAAAGGGGTACTTTTCCATTTTGCCGGCGTAGGCGATAAAGTCGCAATTAATGGTACAACTGATGCCAAAGAGAATATCCTCACTGGTAACCTTTTACTCCTCATTTTCAAAACAAGTCACAGCCATTTCTTATCAGATTGATTGTTTCTTTCAATACTGGCATACAATTACATATATTTTTTACCAGATAGTTCAATTTTATGCCCTAAGGTCATTTGCGGGTGGTAATAAAGTCAATTAGGATGCAATCACACTGCTCATCTGATGTCAAAAATATAGACTATCAAGGGTTAATTACTACAAGGACTATCAAGGGTTCATCAGTTCTAATGAGAATGCACTAGCGAAGTAAAGCACTGTGATTTTACATAATTTCTGAGTAAGCTATTTGTATGAATTGAAATAATTCTTGTATTTAAACTTATATTCCAAATTAAGATTTAACTTGAAATTAATGTAGATAATTACTGAATTAGATTTTTGTAGCGTAGTTTACGTGAGATGAGATCACTTGGGGTGACATTATATAAACCAGCGAATCAGGATGTTGTACCAAAAAAGCATAGTAAATTCTTAATGTCTTTTTACAAATTTATTGTCTTTATTTATTGGATTCTTTACAAAATTTTAAGCAATATTAAAATGTTTATACCTTCAAAATAAAAAAATTCTTAGAACTAACATTTGTCAACATTTTTTATGTGTATACTGTGTGTTGTCGCCAATAAAGTCTGCTTGACAAGATTTGCACCGGCGAAACGGAAAAGTACCTAAAAAGGTTATTTTAACCTTTGCAGGACTCTGTCATATTGTTGCAGACTAGAACAATAACTTTTTGTTAATCTAATAGGGTCTGAAGGGTGTTGATTTAAGATCTACACAATTAGAAGCTTTTAAATTAACTTGAATAATTACTGACAGTTATTCATATTTATTTACAATCAATCTTTTATGACATTCTTTTTCAAGAATTTTTTCCCTAACGAATATCTACAGCACAATTATCTCCTTTCTAAACAGCTTGTAGGTTACAGCTCTAAACAATTTGGAAGACATTATAAAAGAAAACATTTTATAGTGGAAAGGTGAAATAATCCATTATTAACAGTAAAAATGCTATTTTATACTTGAAATCCACATGTGCATTGACAGCTGAAAGAGAATCGGATGGGATATTTAAACAATTAAGACAGAACATATAAAAATTGAAGATTTGATGGAATATTGAAGATTAAGTATAAGATGTTTTATTACGACTCACTGTCTATATTCTTTCCAGGTCCAAAAAAGAGAGATTACTTTAGGAGGAAAAAAAATATATGTATCCTTTTCACTCCATGAAATGAAAACTTTAGCACCCTTACGCCAATATGTCTTTTATAAAAGTGTGGGCACCTATATGCCAATCCATTTTTTATACGGAAACAAGCATCTTTATGCTGATCCAGTTACTCATAAATGTGCAAGCCGCTTCATAACAAATCAGTGTTTTTCATAAAATATGGGCACCATTATGCAAAATTCCTACTTCAAAAAGTTCTCAAGATTTATTTTATCTCCTATTTAATAGATTAATCAGCAACACAAACGAAAATCAGACCTTGCATGAGAGTACTCTAGCATCTGCATATACACTGAAGAGCCAAAACATTATGACCGGGTACTCAATAACACATTGTGCAACCTTTGGCCTGCAAAACAGCTGCAATTCGCCTTGGCATGGATGCCACAAGTTATTGATAGATGACTGGAGAAGGCTGTACCAAATGTCTAAGCAGCAGTCATGCAAAGTTGAGATATTTCGACATGGTAGTGTTTGAGCTCTGAGCTGCTGCTTCATGACACCCCAAATGTGCTGTATCAGGATAAGATCCAGAGAGTTAACGTGACCAGGACATTAATTGGAATTCCTCCTTATGCTCCTCGAACCATTCCAACACAATTCGAGCCTTGTAACATGGGATGTTGTCCTGTTGGAAGATTCCATTTCTAGTTGGGAAGACAGATGTTATGTAAGGACGCAACTGATCTGCAGTTATATTCAGATAGTCCGCAGCTTTCATGGTCTGTTCTATCACTAATAAGTATCCTAAAGCCACCCATAGGAATGTCCTTCAAAGCATAATACTGTCACTGCTTGCCTGTGTATGACCTGCTGTACAAGGGGGGAGCAACTGTTTCTGTTTGCTTGGTGTACCCTGACATGACCACCGACACGACGAATGAGAAATCATGACCAGGCAACTGTCTTCCGCTTATCCATGGTCTAGTCTTGCGGTTCCTGAGCCCATTTATAGGTGGTGTTGACAAGGACGCTTATTCAACAAAGGCACACATGTGGGATGTTTATTGTGCCATCCTATATCCAACAGCATTCACTGAAGTGCATGTTCCAAAATACTTGCACTTGGGCCTGCATTATATTATATTGGGCTGTCAGCTGAGCCACTGCCTGATGCCAATTTTGTTGTACTAAGCAGGCCAGTCTCTGGCATCCTTTTCCTTTGATGATGCCTTGACATCAAACACATGCTGGTTTCAGAGTTATCTATCCATATTGCATAAATACTAACAATGGCAGATCATGAAAAACCTACCAGCCGTTCAGCCATGTTTGTATATGCATGTGTGTGTTCGTATATGCATACACATACATACCTATATATGCATGCATACATGAACCCATCCATCCATCCATGCATGCATACATGCATACATACACAAATTTTTGAATTTGGTCCTCATAATAGAAGAGTACCATGTTTTTATGACTATGTTTTAATTTTTTATGTACAAAGTATTTTTATGTATGCTTTATGACTATGTTTTAATGTACAAAGTTTTGTATTACTTTATTTTCTACCACAATGTTTTAGAGCTCTGATGTTTTTTCCTTGCTTTCTTTTCTCTCAAGATGTTTTGTACAATGACATGTTCTCCTTCTCATTTTTGCTTACAATCTTTGCTCAATCTTGCAACCACCAATTTGGGTCTTCCTATGCCAAAAACGCTTATGCACAATCATGCATATGCATGTAATCATGGTATGGCATATTTTTTATCAGATCAAATTTCATAAAAGTCTGTCCATCCAAATGATGTTGAAATTCACATTTGGGTCATAATCAATAAATGTGAATTCTCACATTGAGATAATTAACCAAATATGAAAATTTTCTTAAGTTTGAACATCAGCATATATTACAGCAAGTATATAGACAGGATTTATGGCAAATTCTAGCAGAAATATTCTTCATACATTTGAACCTCGAGATACGAGCACCTCTATATATGAGAAATTCGAGATATGAGGAAAGTACGAGTGAAAACTTTGTCTCTAAATACGAGCAATAGTCCCGGCTGTTGGTATGCATGGCGCCATTTCCCGATCCAGCTTGACTCGGGGAATCCTCTCGTCTGATCACTCAGTGTTCTTTGATGTACATGTTTGTGCTCTTGTGAGTTAACTGCTTTTTACACTTAACGTGAAAATATTTATTTCACGATGCCTCCCAAGAAGATTGTTGCCTCAGATAGTGCTGCAAAGAAAAATAAGGAAGCCATGGCCATTGAAATTAAGAAAGAAATCATAGATAAATATAAGTAAGAGGGACTTGGCAAAGACTTATGCCTTTTCGGCATCGACAATCTGTACTATTCTGAAGAAGAAGGAAGAAATTAAGAAACGTGATGTAGCCGTTACTTTCAAGCACTGTCCAAAACTCCTAGAAGCTGTTGTTGGTGTGGATGAACGAGAAGCAGTTAAAACGTCGGTGTCGGAAATTATCATTTGTCGCAAGCTATCATAAACATAAAACTATGGTTATATTATTTACCAGTGTTATTTATTAGAAAAATTAATTTTTATGTTGATATTTTTGGAGGTGCAAAACGGATTAATTGGATTTCCATTATTTTCAATGGGGAAGTTTGTTTCTATATACGAGAAATTCGCTATATGAGCTCAATGCTGGAACAAATTATACTCTTATCTCAAGGTTTTACTGTATTTTAATCAAAAAATTTGACTCTAAAAACTAGGTAACATGAAGAAATCAAAGAGAGGTAAACAGAAAGATCTATATGAAATAAACATACTAATGCAAATTTCATATCCATCTAAAAACTAATGCAACGGCAGTATGTTCAGTATACTAAAAGAATTTTAAATAAAAAGTTTAAAAAACACCATTTTAATCATTTCAAAAATCTTTCAGACTTGACTTACAGAATAAATGGCACCAGCAATGTTTCTATTTGTTCAAATTAATCATCATATAAAATTATATTTCATATTTCACTCTGACAAAGAAAATTATGTATCATAAATGATACTAATTAAAATGCAAAACAGAAAATTTAATAAAAAATTATTAAAAAATCCTGGTGTAAATATTTCATAGGTTATGGTAAATTTCTCCGTTATTAACTCTTACTATATGAAACAACAGAACTTATTATAACAAAATAGTTCATTTGAATGATAAGAATGCTTATTTTTTAGTAAATACAAAACAAAATATTTTTCATTATTAATATTTTTTACTTCAAAGTCCTACACACAGTTTTAAATTTAAAATCTGAAATACAATAAAGATTAGCATATAAACAATGCATGAAATTAAATTTGAAATTATACAGGAAAGTGTTTATATAAAAAACAGACTTTAAAACATACAGCTTGCTTTAATGTTTAAGAAGAAATACTTCAAAGCATAGTACCTGAATCATCATTATCAATGGAAGGAATATCAAATGTTTCAGGTGAATGATTTATATTTGACAAACAATCCATGACATTAGTGCTTGAAAAATCATTGTCACTGCAAGTATGTAGAATTTCTAAATTATCTAGACTAGCTAAATCACTAGTAATGTCTTTTTCTGACAGTGCCTCATCATCACTGCAAATTAAAAGGATACAATAAGTTATTATTGTAAAAATATGGAACTTACATATTAACACAAACATCTTGATGCAACTTAGCAATTTCTTATAGAAGCATCATGATGATATTAGTCATTATTCAACTCTGTAAAAGTTACTTATTGGGAATTTTGGCGACACTTTTTAAAAAAAAACTCACCAAGTTCATTAAATCCAATAAACAAATCACTTGCTAGTTTCTTATCCATTTTCTAAAATTATCTGCTAATTTGTTACTATCATCAAAATCCATTTGAAGAGCATATTTCCTTTTGCTTCATATAATCAATTTTTTCTTTAATAACGTTTCGGCACTTTTCCGTTTCACCGGCGCAAATCTCGCCAAGCAGACTTTATTGCCAACAACATACACACAAAAAAAGCGTTAACAAATGTTAATTCTAAGAATTTTTATTTTGAAGGCATATACATTTTAAAAGTGTTTAAAATTTTGTAAAATACCAATAAATAAAGACAAAAAATTTGTAAAAAGACATTCATTTAATAATTTACTATGCTTTCACGGTTCAACATCTTGATTCACCGGTTCATATTATGTGACCCCCAAGTGATCTACCTCACGTAAACTACGTTACAAAAGTCTAAGTTTTCTCAGTAATTATCTACATTAATTTCAAGTTAAATCTTAATTTGGAATACAAGTTTAAATGCGAGAAGTATTTCAATTCGTACAAATAACTTACTCAGAAATTAGGTAAAACTACAGTGCTTTACTTCGCTAGTGCATTCTCATTAGGATTTTAGTTTAACCCTTGACTTTGCCTTTTCTATATTTTTGCCTTCGGGTGAGTGTTGCGATTGCATCCTAATTGACTCAATTACCGCAACTGAACTAAAAACATAAAATTGAACTATCTGGTAAAAATTCTATGTAATTGTATGCCACTATTGAAAGAAATAATCTATCTGATAAGAAATGGCTGCTACTTGTTTTGAAAATGAAGCATAAAAGATTACCAGCAAGGATATTTCGTTTGGCATCAGCTGTACCATTATTGGCGACTTTATCATTTGTGCCGGCAAAACGGAAAAGTACCCACGTTTCTTTTCATTTTTGAATTCTCAGATTTAATTTAAAATTTTGTTGTTCTGAACAACTGCATGTATATAGAAGCGTGTAAGTTGCCAAGCTTACTTATTTAGTAATTTCAGTGTTCAAATTAACTCCAGAAAACTTTATGAAATAATATGCATACAGATGTAAAAGCTATATCTTTTAAATTGTAGATTTTCAATATCTTTATTAAAAGAGAAATTCCTTTTTGCAGTTTTCTATAATTTTGAATAAGGAACAATCATAAAAAAAAATGGAAAGTAAAGGAAACACGGCCATATCAAGAGAAAGGCATCTGGAAGCAAAAATAGAAAAGATATTTTCTTATTATTATGCCCCCTCCCCATTATGTAAATGGCATCATGGGCCTTATGCGCTAAAATAGCAACCCTACTTAGAGCTATTGGCAAAACATGGCGGAATGATCGGCAATCCAAACCACATTACTTTAATCCGCCAAACATGAGAACAGCTCTGAGTAAGGTGGCCACTTTGTCCCAGTCCATTAAACATAAAAGTTCTTGGTAAAATTTAAATAAAGAAGGCCATAAAATAATACTGAAGTACTACTGAAGAAAATTAAAATAACTTAGTTTTCATTGCTTTTTCAAAAATCCTCTAGTAAATATGAGAAACTCATCACAATCTAACTGCAAAACAGTTTTTCTGTATTAACACCAGTAATACATTTTTCATTTTGTTATGGTCCCCCCCACACACACTTTTAGCCAATAAAGTTACTCACAATGAGAGTAAAAATCAGATTTTTTAAAACAATTTAGAAAAAAAGAAAAAGGGATTTTACACAGACAGCTAAAACATATCTGACTATTTTGATAAAATTACACAGGTTATCATAAAAATTAGATAAATGAAATTCAGTTTTACATAATTACAATAGCATTTTTGCTTTAATTAAAAATTAATTCAAGAAATCTGTTTATTATCTTATTCAAATTATAATTATCTTGCTTAAATTTCAGAATTAAGATATTTCCAGACTGTGTAGTAAACGAAAGATCGAGGCATAATACAATACATGGGTCTAAAAATATTTTACTTTAGTAATATTTTTCTCAAAAATTTAAAAATACAATTGTTATTTTAACAGTATCATAACAACTTTTTTACACATAAAAAATTATCATGAAATTCACAAATCACCAAATCAAAATTATTGTATGCAAACTGATTTTAAAATTGGCAAACTCAGCAATGAATTCAT
Organism: Stegodyphus dumicola; assembly: GCF_044657685.1. NCBI lineage: Eukaryota > Metazoa > Arthropoda > Arachnida > Araneae > Eresidae > Stegodyphus > Stegodyphus dumicola. The sequence continues at coordinate 110,489,740 of NC_140775.1, read as the reverse complement.
ATGACAAAAAAAAGGAAAAAGATTGTTTTTGGTAAAATAAAGGGACTGAATATAAATGGTGATTTGAACTTCTGCACTTTAAATACAAATCTCTAAAGAGTGACAAATTTTAGTCATTTTGAAAAATAGTGCACATTAAAAAGCAAATTAAAAACTGTTACTTGCAGATTTATATAAAAAAAGTAATTCTGCATGTAAGATTTAAAATCTAGAGCAATTTCAATAAATATATAAAAAAATCATGAAAATGTGCAGTCCGACAGAAAAATTAACTCAATAGCAAATCAGAGTTATCAACATTTTTTTTATTATTATTTGGTTGGCTTCTCCAAAGAAATGTTCTAGATGGTCTTCACTGTTCCCAGTGGCTCTGAAACAAAGGCAACTCTTCACATAAATTTGTGGCTTTCTCTAGATTTAGTTAAATTTAGTTTGTTCTAATACCCCTAGATTTTTTTCAGAACATGCTTTACTTTTTTTCCTCCTCCTTTTGTTCATATCCTTAAAAAAATTCTGACTTCACCAATAATATTGTGTGGAAATGCGACCCTTATTTTTCTAAATGTCATGTTTTCATCACAGTAGGTTAAAAGCGTGTTTGTAAGGTTCAAGTTCAAGAACCATTTTTCAGTACAAAATTATTCTATTCTGAAATCTTGAGTAAAAAACCAATCAGACACCCTGAAATTCCATTCTAAGGTGGCTGATTGTTCCTCATGTTTTACAATGCTAACCTCCAACTGGCTTTGTTACAAGTCATGTGGATTTTCTACATTTATCTGAAATGTTAATTTACATTATAAATAACAGTCACAGAAAGGGGATGGAAATGTCAGCTGACCCAACATTAAGGACCATTTGCAAATTTTGGATGAAATTAAGACCAACAGCTGCTCAGACGGAACGACTCTGACTGCCAAACTGAAGAGCCTATGTTCAAATCCAGAGAATGCATGGATTTAATTTGTCTGTCCCTTAATAGAAGGCAATGGTGGCCCCCTATTACTTGCCTCCATAATGAAATGAAAATCACTTTTGGCCTTAGCAGTGGCTAATGGCTATAAATGGCTAGAGCGCACCATTTAGGGAAGGAATGAACCAAAAATTCTTTTTTAAAAAAATTAAGGGCTTTTAAAGATCATAGGAGTCTTGTATAGTTACCTGAGCAGAGCCAGACAACACAGCTAGAAACATATATTTTTAGCATTCCTGAACATTAAAAACATGCTTACCACAAAGTATCGTCTAGCATTCCTGTCCTCATATCTGCTGCAGAGATTAAAACAGAACTGAGATCTGCATTACTTTCGGATATGGAACTATTGCAATCAAAGATGTCCATGCCTGAAATACCAATTTCTAATATAAATATTCTAATTAAATATGAGAGCATTACATGTTAAGGTATTAGGTTATTTAATTACAGTAAAGCATGCAGAGCTATCCTTGACACACACAGTATGTACCATTTGTGAGAACTTTTTTGTTGACATACGGATCTCAATATCTATAATAGTTTACTAAAAATTTTTCGGGGGCAGTTATATAAATTAACTCATTTAAAACTTTTACGAGGTTAATCAAATGTGAATACTATTTGTAGCTACACAATGGAAAATTGATACTCAGGCTTTTGCTGAGCACTTCTCAATTCTTCCAGCTTTTAAACATATGCATCATTTGACACTGTGGCAACAACATAGTAAATTTTACTTTGGTGCTTATTCTCATTTGTGTTAAAATATTCTTAAACAATCAAAAGATTTTTTTTCTACTTGGTTATACTGTAAATTTTACGCGTAAAATACAGCAGTTCTTTTCTGTTGCATAGTAAAAAATGCTCCAATGAAAAAGTACTGCATATTCTGCTAGTTTTAAACTGTTATCACTTTTGTTGACCAATGCTATAAGCAGAATTGAAAATATGACAACATTCTGAAAGTAAGATTCTCCAATGACTTTCATCTGGCATTGCCTTTAGCAGAGAAAGAATTACTAGAAAATTTCTTGGAAAAAAATTACTAATGTACATCAGATTTAAATAATATAAAAATGCTATTCTTTCAATTTTTTTACCTATAACATTTTTTTTGATTGAATTACTTGTAAATCATTTTGAACTTATATGTAAGTTTACCTCTAAATTTCAGAAGAAACAAATTTGCAGTAAATGCTCAGCTTGTATATACGGAAGAATGAATTCCGCCAGAAATTATTATTATATAAAAAAGACTTTATACTTAAAATGAGTTGTTCAAGATAATAACACAAAATAGCAGAATAAATCAATTATGATACTATTCTGTTGCACATTAATGCTATATGGTTACTAATGTACTTACTTAAAAAAGAAAAAAATATATATATTAGAGATCATGACTGTGCATTTATTTCATGGGATAAACTTTCAAATGAAGCCTTAAATGACAATAATTTCTGTTTTGTTAGGATACTAAATCCATGAAATGAAAACAATAACTGAGCTCCTCATTCAAATCCAAAGCCTGATTACCACCTAGTTTTCAGATTTTAAGAAGTCATAAAACTTTCCTCACACTATTTTTCTCTCATAGAAACAAGGGAATGGGGCACATTGGGTTCTGAAAGAATCTTATGTCTAGAGTCTAGACTGGGCTACAAACACCAGATTGGATAGGAAATTTCATAGCTCTTGAAATCTTAAAAACTGAGAAGTTTTCAATCTGCATGATGGCATAATTTTAAAGTAAATCCAAACTATAATTAACTTTATAATGTTTGTTTCAAGTTACTGAACTATATGCAATTCATTCTAACGTGTAAAATATATTAGTAATTAATTGGATATTCAGAATTTTATGTTCTTTGGCTAACTGCATATTTAAATTTTCTTAAACTTTTATACTATGCAAATTTTAATTACAATCTTTCCTTTAAAAAATGTCAAGTTATTTTATTTTTGCAATTGAATATATATATTCTAATAGGTTAAACTGCATGAAATCAAATGGAATTTTTTCCCTGGTGTTGTAAAGAATTGCAGATACGACAGGTTTCCATCTGTCATTCAAACTATTTCTGGGATAATGTGTTTCTTGGATTAATAGACTATTATATTTGTAGGCAAGATGAGCTTTAGTCAAGTCCTGTTTAACAAAAAGTCAAGTAATATCTTAATAAAAGTAAGATATAATACTACAGTGGTGGCCAAAATTGTGGACACTTTTGGAAATTTTTATGTTTTTGAACTTGGTATGCTTATAGAAAATGTTACGTTTCGCAAAATGCAAACTTGTATATATCATTTTAAAGAGAATTTATTACTGAATTCAATACAAAATTCAATTATTTGCAATACAAAAAAGTTATATGTACTTTAATATAAATAAAAAACACAGTTATGAAGTGGTTTGTAATGTCTAGCTTTCCTGGCCAATCACTGCTCTTGTTCTAAGAACCAATCAAATGTTAGTAACTGCCAGTAGAAGCTGACATCATGTTTACACTTGAAACAATTCATTATTTTGCTTTGTTCTGTAGAAGGATTACCTGTATCTTCTACACTGCAATTACAAGTAGGAATTTTTGTAAAAATTTTTTATATTTAGTCAAGAAACAATGACATCAAATAAAAGAGTAGATTGGACACCTAGAAAGAGATGTAATATTATTGTGTTACGAGAAAGTGGTCTTTCCTATGCTGAAATTGCAAGACAGGTGGGTGGTTCAGTGACTATATCTGGAGTCTGAATGTTTTGTTTACGATATCAGGAGACAAATTCAATAAAAAACAAAGAAGGAAAAGGCCTAAAAAGGTGCACCACATCTATTGATGACAGAAGAATAAAAAGACTATGTTTCCAAGATAGAAAAATGTCATCAGTAGCCATCAGAAGGATCTGAATGATGCTGGTGTTTCTGTCAGTTCAAGAACAATCAGGAGAAGATTAACAGATGTTGGACTGAGAGGTGGAATTCCACTAAAAAAGCCTTATCTTAATTTTCAGCAACCAAAAAAAAGACTACAGTGGGCAAAGAAACACGTTAATTGGACAGATGATCAGTGGTCACAAGTTATATGGAGTGATGAAACTAAGATATCGTTATTTGGTAGTGATGGGCGAAAATATGTAAGACGTAGAACAGGAGAAGAGCTACATCCTGACTGCATTCAAGCAACTGTGAAGAACCCAGTTAAGGCTCGTTTCCACTACTGCGTACGAACGCGTTGCGTCAATTGAAGACACGCCTACGGCATCCGTACAAGCGTTTCCACTGCTGCGTATGCGTAAAATATTTTCATTTTCCGCCGCTAGGTGTCACTGTAATATTTTGGCGCAAGCAGTTCGCGAGTTACGACGCTGAACATCTGAATTTTTCTCGCTTAAGCGAGTATTTTTTGTTTTGGATTTGATATGGAATTTTAGATAAGTAAGGTTATAATGCATATTATGAACATCACGAATTCCATAGAAGCTGAAATAAATTTTTAAAAAAAAAATTGTGTTTCTAGAAGCCTTAAATATTATGAAATAATATACATATTATTAAAACTAAAATGTACTGTTAGTGAAAAAGTAAACAAATAAATAACATAAAATAAAAAAGTTAAAGGGATTAAAAAATAGTTGGTACTTTAAAAGTACAGAGCAACTGTAAGGAAAGGTTCACAATATTTAAGCAAAATTTGCTATGCTTGTATACCGCTGACTTCAGGGTCATAGCTGGATAATTTATTAGAAATCTCGTTTGTTTTAAAATGCACTATGGGCAGTTATATTTTATACATAATCCATAAAATATTATTTTTAATTGAAACATTTTTAATTCATATCTCTTTTTATACAAGAAGTTATAAAAATAAGATTTTTCTCTTTATATATACACACATTAGGTAAAGAAAATGGAAATATTTAATTAATTAATTCCTGCGCTTCTGCAGGAGAGGACTGAATTTAAAAGCAATTATTATAGTAATTTTTTGTTAAAAAAATGTTTAGGGCATTAATACTGTCTCATGTTAATTGGAATGAAAGTTTAGAGTCGTAAACATCCCAAAGTCTGAGCATATGTATATACATTCACATAAAAGTGAAACGAATATATATATATATATCTGCAGGGTTTCAAAATAAATTAAATTTAAATAATTCTCTTGTGCCATTGCTGCAAGGAATAAAATTTGAATTTAACAAACATTTTCTATTCGTAAAAATTAAAAGTTAATTAAATTTAAATGAAATTTAATGCAAACAAATAAAGGATTAATTATTGCTGCGAACTAATATACAATTTCATTTAAATTCTGAGAGCATATGTAAATTAAGTGCAAGTATCAAAATCCATGAATAAATATATAATTCCAAAAATTTATTTATCCTATTATTCACTTATGCATTTTTATAAGTTTTTTAGGATTAAATCTATATTATTATTCATTTATGCATTTTTATAAATTTTTTAGGATTAATAAACTATCCTATTATTCACTTACGCATTTTTATAATTTTTTTAGGATTAATAATCTATCCTATTATTCACTTATGCATTTTTATAATTTTTTTAGGATTAATAATCTATCCCATTATTCACTTATGCATTTTTATAAATTTTTTAAGGATTAATAAATTTTTGGAATTATATATTTATTCATGGATTTTGATACTTGCACAGCAATAATTAATCATTTCTTTGTTTGCATTAAATTTCATTTAAATTTAATTAACTTTAAATTTGCTTTTTACGAATAGAGAATGTTTGTTAAATTCAAATATATATGTACAGGATATGCTTTAAATTAGTATTATATAATTTTCAAACTTTTTTGCGGAAAAAATTTAAATAAATAAGAGCATAAATAAAACAATATATTTAATGCATATAATAATAGAAATAAATTATAAAACACGAATATAGATCAAATTGGAATAAAAAGGTAAGAAAGTTTCAGACATGGTGCAAAAAGCGTATGGGATTCGAACTCACGACTCCAAAAAGGTGGACATCGTTACCATCAGCTTTACCACTAAGCTAGGATTACACGTAAGTCGCATGCATATTTTGGGTTATATACATCATCAAGTAAATCAATTCTTAAAACTTAAGTTTTTTGGTCCTATTTCACTTTGCTATTGTCTGAAAAATTCACCAGAGTTTGTTCTTCAGCTTCTAGTACATTTTTTGGAAAAATCATTATCTTTTAAAGTGGCGTTCCGATTGAAGTTAAACGGGCTGCTAAAAATATATTTCATGTGCTTACAAATATATGTTATTCAAAAAGATATATTTATAAAGGGAAATACAAATTTAACATACTCTTCAATGAACTGGAGTATTTAAAAGGCTATCAAATTTAATTTATAATTAACGTTTTTAGTTTTTACCTGTTTCAAAAGAAAAAATAGCAAATCTTTTAATCATATCTAATTTGCTATAGCAGTTTGATATAGTCAGACATTCATTTTCATTAAAGCTAAATAAGTATGCAGAACTAAAAAATGATTATCAGAACAAATTTTGCTATTTCATGGACTTGGAATTATAATTTTTGCCGCTGATTTTCTTGAACGAACAAGTAGTGTAGTTGCAGTTATCTTGTTTTTCTTATCATTTTAAACTAAATTCAGCTGATTGCTGTCATTTTCAGCACACAGATTTCTCGCTATAATGTTAATTCAGAAATAAGTATTTTTTAGCAAAACATTCTTTCCCTATTAGCGAGCGTTCATTGCTACTTCTGCCGCCATTAATTTTTAGTCACTGCACCTGATTGCTCCTTTTTCACCACGTGACCCCAACGCAACCGCAGACATATGGATAGAAGTTGAACATTGTTGAACTCCATCCGTATGTCATCCGTCACCGCACACCGACCGGATTGCAGATGTCAATCAAAGTGAATTCGCTCGCTGATTGGAGAAACGCATACGCACCGCAACGCATACGCAGCAGTGGAAACGGGACTTTAGTGTTATGATTTGGTTATGCATGTCAGCAGATAGTATTGGTCACCTTCATGTCATCGATGGGACACTGAATGCCAGAAAATACATTGACACTACTCTAGAACCAAAACTTCTACCTTCCATCAGAGATCTCTTTCCCAACAATGCTTCGTTTATTTTTCAGCAGGATTCTGCTCCTTGCCACATGGCCAAAATATCGAAAGAGTGATTTCGTACAAAGAGCATTAAATTGTTGTCATGACCAGGAAACAGTCCTGACCTCAATCGTATCGAAAATTTGTGGCACCTTTTGAAAACTCTTGTCCGAATGAGGCCCCCATCAAATAAAAGGGAACTAATTGAGGCTATAATTGTTTCCTGGCATCATGTAATAATAAAAGAAGAGCTTAAAACTCTTGTCAGCTCAATGACACGTGGAGATGCTGTAATCAAAAATAAAGGGTACCCTACTAAGTACTGATAACTCATTGCAATCATCACTATCTAATGTATATCGATAACTATTATCGTTTAACTTTTTCTGTATTGCAAATAATTGAATTTTGTGTTTTGTATTGAATTCAGTAATAAATTCTCTTTGAAATGATATATACAAGTTTGCATTTTGTGAAACATAACGTTTTCTATAAGCATACAAACTTCAAAAACATAAAAATTTCTAAAAATGTCCACAATTTTGGCCACAACTGTATATTGTTAAAAAGAAGAACTTGGGAAAATTATGGAATAGCAAAAATTTGGGATGAGACAAAGTATATCCCACCAACATATGGTCTGAAAAAAATTGCACTTTTAATCAGACACTGCCTTTTGGTGTATCACTTTTAATTTTAATCACTCAGGAGAGATTCTTAGATCCAGATACAAATCTTTAAACTTTTTGAAAATGTAAATGGTTGAATTATCACACAGATCAAGAAATTAAGCTATCACACAGATTAAAACTGCAACAGTTTGATTGATTAGCTGATTATGATAAAGCACATGAAAGATATCTGCTTATTGAGACAAATATCTCCACAAAGGATCTATGAGAAAAGAGATTTGTATTCACATTACACGGAAGAAAATCCAACATCCAAACTAGAATGTTCATACATCCAGCCTCCTCAAAAAACTTAAAATAATAAAAATTTTCCCTGGAGTCTAGGAATGGAGGATAGCACTTGTGTACACAGCACAGCAAAAAGGTAGCACTTGTGCTGTTAATGTATATTTTCTATGGAATAACTGAGATTCTTACCTTTCACTTTCAAACACCTGCTGACTAGGGAGTCCCACCATGGTCAATAACAATGCATCAACTGATGTTGTATCAATGTTGGCTAGGATCAACTTTCAGCCCTTGAGTGGTTGTACGGACAGAACACGATCGGTGCTACACATTCAGTCAATCCTGATCAGTGCAATCTCTATGGGTCTTAAACTATAACTGCTTGGTACTTTCTTAAATTCTATAGCCTAGCACCTCTCCTAAATTCTAAACATTTTTCCATCCTAATTTATGCTACTTTAAGCTCCTTTAAATTTTTGCTATCCTAAATTCTGATGCCCAATGCTGCCACACCAGTTGTGTGTGCTTTGACGCCAATTTTGTGGGAGGTGGGCATTTTGCTATCTGACCTAAATACTAAGCCCAGTGTTCTCATGCCTATATGTTACCTTACTAGATTTAAAGTGATAATCTTAAATCCAGAAATTTCCAAAATCATCGAATTCCTGATAATTTTTTATCTCGGGCTTTGTACTGTATGTACGTAAATCTACAGGGTGATTCGAAAAATTTATTGTTCTGATTTGGTGGGGAGGTAGGGAACAGTTCAGGAAACTGATTTCACATAGGAAAGTATGTCAGCAAATGCATTTACATGAAAAAAAAAAAAAAAGGGGGGGGGCAAGTAAGGTAACAGAAGGAAACAGTACAGTTAAGTGGTAACGAATGTGACCTTCATTTCAGCAAGGTAAAGTACAGGTTCACAGTAGGTGATCAAAACTACAACCATTTACGCAAACACCAGATTCACATCACCATTGCATTGACCTGCAAACATTTTCAAAAACACCTGGCATATCACGAACAATTCCTGTAGCAACCGCTATTCATGCAACAAGGACCATACCAGTGTCGACAGAGATCTCGTAGGCATGGTATTTCATCGCCTCCCACAAAAAGAAATCCATACACGATAAACCAGGTGACCTGGGTGGCCAAGTGATTGGCCTGTTTCTGACAATCCATCGAGCTCCAAATGGTTGGTTCAGGTAATCATGAACAATAATTGTACTATGGGCTGGAGCCCTTGCTAGTTGGTAACACTGGTAATTGGTAAAAGTTGGTAACACTGTCTTGAGAAAGATTATGTATTTCCGGCCATCCACTTGGGGAGGTAACAAGTAAGGTCTCAACAGTCACCAATAATTCCAGCCCACACATTTATGGCAAAATGATGTTGAGCCCTATGACTTCTCGTACGATGTGGTTTTCATAAGGACACACATGAGAATTGTGTGTACTGAACACACCTTCAGAAGAGAATGAAGTTTCATCTGTAAAAAACACCGAAGTTGGAAAACTAAAGTCCACGGCACCTTTTTACATAAACTATTTTGCAAATTCCACATGCTTTGGACAATCGTTAGGATGCAGTAACTGCACTCTTTGCAGATGGTAAGGATGCACTCATTCCTCATGCAGTAGCCACCACACTGCTGACGGACAAACTCCAAAATGCTGAGCCATAGTTCATGAGCTGGTATTTGGATTATCTTCGATAGACTTTAGGAATTGTTCTGCCATGTTGACAGTACACATCAGTTGTCTTCTCCCCGCATGCTGCATGCTGCTACGCAGTAAATCACAGTCGCACAGACTGCAATGCACACGTGAAAACATTTGACACTGCGGTATTCTTCTGTTGCACTATCAGTCTTCATAAACTTGCCTAGCTCAATGTCTACTTTTGCCAGTAGCCCCATATGCGAGATGCATATCTGCTAGCTCTTGATGCATAAAACAATTCATCTTATCACTATTAAGTTAGCTTCATACACTGATGACAGCAGGAGTTGTCAGGTGAGCTGTACACTGGTTGGGTAAACACAGCACCCTCGCGTACATACTTTCCTATGTAAAACCGATTTCCTGACATCTTCCATGAATTGAATGTTTTTGGAATATATTTTCTAAATGTTTGTGAATGGTACTTCATTTCGATAGATTGCAGTGCATTTTAAACCACATGTCATGTTTCTACAATAAGAGATTATACCGTAAATTCTCGTTAAATTTTAGAACTTTTAATTCTATAAGTAATGTTTAGTTTATTTAGTTTTTTAATTGTTAATTATTAAGAAGGTACTCAGTTTCTTCCTAGAGTTCCTAGAAACATTGGAATTTCCGTTTCTTAAGAAAGTTGATAAATCACGAAAATATGAAGTGATGTATGTCAGAGCTATTTTTTGATAAGAAATGCATCACTATACCCTCCTACCCCTCAAATCTGAACAATAAGTTTTGAATCACCCTCTATACATATATATAAAACAAAATCTTAGATCTGGACTTGTAAGAACTTTGACGATTCTGGAACTTTCCAGATTTTAGATCATGAGACAGACATGTAGAAATTATAAAATTAAAGGTACTTACGTATTATACCACACCTTGGTGCAATATGGTGAATTTTTACAGATGAAAAGGAAACTGGCAGAAGATGGTGGTTTTCACAAATTTTTCTAGAAAGATTTCCAAGCTATTGATATTTATCGTGAATCAACAGAAATTATCAACATATGGAAAAAAATTAACTTTAGCAATTTAAAATGCTAAAGTTAAATATCAAACAAAGATTATGTGACATATTAAAAAAATAAAACACATTCTTACCAAATTTTTACATTTTTTTCTTTTTTCCCCCTCTCCCAAGTACACATTGATCTGTTTTTGTTTAAAAAAATATATATATATATATAAAAAAAAAAAAAAAAAAAAATTCAGAGACCTGGCATCACAGATCTCAGCAATACTGGCTATCTACCAAATGCATCGCTTTGCTGTTTGAGACTTTTTTTAGGCAAAACTCTCTGCTCCTAACTTTTACTGCAGTTTCATCCATTGCTGGTAAATTCCACAAGCTTATATTTTAAAATCAAGTTGAAGGCAAAAAATATCACAATTTGCTTATAAAACTATCAAAACTTAGAATACAACAAAAAGCACACACACACAAAAAAAAAAAAAAAAAAAAAAAAAAAAAAAGACAAGATTACTTGACTGAAGGATTGTTATCAGCACATTTGCCTGAAGAATAGTTATGTGTACTGTTGCCAGAGTTTGATGATTTATGATTTCTACTAAGCTGGTTGCAATAACACGTAAGTACCAAATTAAAAATATGAGACAGTTATGTAGCAATGAAGCATTTTTGATCTCATGGTCAATATATAAAACAATGTAGCATTTATAATCTTAAATCAGAACTTGCACAAAAAGATTAATATTTATTTGCTTGCTTTAAACAATTCTCTCAATGTAAGATGTTGAAGTTACTTCACATAATTTCTTGTTCAATTACGAAGTTCCATTGCCCGAGTCGAAAATTACCACGAAATTGTCATCTGAAATTTGTCAGTTTTCAAGCAACTTCTCAGTCACTTTCTTTACTATAAGTTTTCATATTTCCTGCACTTAGAGCCATACTACAAATTTCGAGAAGTATCTGATTCTAGCAAAACTTAATGTATAGCTACAATCTGATATACACTATTGGTGATGTATCATGAAATTGGGAACTAAAGACATGTCATTTCACTAAATTTTATCTTGCTAGCACACTGCAGAAGTTAAAGCAAGAATATATTAATTATTTATTATAGGGTGTAATGTGGGTAGCCTCCACGTGGCGTATCTTGGTTAGCACTAAATCTGCTACGGCTTTGTGTCCTTCCTAGTGTCTCTGGACTTTTTACTGAGAACTTTTGCAAGACGTGTACAATTTTGAGACTGCTTCAGTGGAATGCTAGTGACATGAAAAAAGGACTCAACTCCTAATTGTTCTAGATAAGGACAATGTTAATCTGTTTCCCATTGTTGAAGCTAATCTGGCTTTGGGATCCTTAAAATTCCACAATTTCCCTGGATACTCTTTATATATAATACCTAAATCAAGATTAGTTGCAAGTGGTATTCTTGTTGGACTAAAGAAATCTCTTACATCTTTCACAATTATAAGTGACTTAGACTCTGGCATTGGCACTGAGTTGATTTGCACTGAAGTTTGGAAAAATTATGTCCATTTTACAATTTTTATGTACTACAGCTTCCTGGTAACACAAAATTAAATTTTGACACTCTCTTTCTCCAGAAAACAGTGTTAATGGGTGATTTCAGTGCTCATAGCACTAGACAGAGCTATGCTGACTACAATAGTGCAAGTAGAGTGAAAAAAGATCTACTCAACTCAATCTCCTTAAATCTTCTATAATAACTCCATTACAATGTAACATTTACAAATACTGACTTAACTATGGTATCGGATGATCTAGCACGCCATAAGAAATGTAATTTACAATCCCAGCTCTGGATGCACAGCGATCATTACAAAAATCAAGGAAAATACTTCTATAAACAGAAATGCCAAATATAGTATACTACAACGCACATGGAACTTTACAAAAGGCCAACTGGAATGCATTTATTGCAGATTTGGAACAGGGTTTTGAAGATAATAATATATTTCATATTGGAAGTATTGATACTTCGTTTAAGAGGTTCTGTGAGACAATCCACAAAGTTGCTAAAAAGTGGGTTCCCAGAGGAAAACCTCGCAAGTACAAACCATTCTTGTCGCTACATCTCCAGGCTCAGAGATCAGTGAAACAAGGCTCGTATTTCTGCTGTCAAAGAAGTCAAAGAAGGCCGAGGAAGTACAATACTGGAGGAAATGTGTTCCTTCCCTTCAAAAAGAAATTTATTAGGCAAAGCAGAAAAGTTTTAATTCTTTTGTCAGCACTATGAATTATAAATCTGATTCTAAGAAAGTTTTTAAATATGTTAACAACTTAAGGGCTGGCCTTTCCCAAATTACTAGGGCCTCCTTAAAGGATCGTCATGGAATTTCAACTAGTGACAGAGATACTGCAAATGTTTTTATCACATTTTATTCTAAATCACAAAGACTGAGTCAAGATTCAAGGAAAACTCAAAAAAGTATGTTGAAAAGCAATATTCACAAAGCTGTTAACTGGTCTTGGACAACATCAGTTGGTGTTTAGTGCTGATTTTACCAAATTTGAACTCGATGACTCTGTTAAATACCTTAAAAACAAAAAGACCACTTGTCCAGACTGTCTCTACCCAGAATTTATTAAGAAGCTAGGATCTAATGGTCATTTAGTGCTTTTAATGCTGATCAACAGAAGCTGGAACTCTAATGTACCAGCAATTTGGAAGAATTATCACATTTTATTCTAAATCACAAAGACTGAGTCAAGATTCAAGGAAAACTCAAAAAAGTATGTTGAAAAGCAATATTCACAAAGCTGTTAACTGGTCTTGGACAACATCAGTTGGTGTTTAGTGCTGATTTTACCAAATTTGAACTCGATGACTCTGTTAAATACCTTAAAAACGAAAAGACCACTTGCCCAGACTGTCTCTACCCAGAATTTATTAAGAAGCTAGGATCTAATGGTCATTTAGTGCTTTTAATGCTGATCAACAGAAGCTGGAACTCTAATGTACCAGCAATTTGGAAGAAATCTATTATTGCCCCAATACATAAGCAGGGCAAACCTTCTGACGTATTCGATAGATTTAGACTTAGAGCCCTTATGAATATTTTGGCAAAAATTATGGAGCGGATGATTGTCGTAAGATTGACCTGGTTTCTCTAGCACCACGGTGAAAACTGTAACTCCCATGCGGGCTTCAGACGTTTTCATTTCACTGCCCAGCAGGTGCCCTTCCATAGCCAAATTATTAAGGATGATCTTGACAGTCGCAGATCTACTTTGGCGACCTTTGTTGACTTCCCGTCAGCATATGATAAGGTCTGGCATCCTAAGTTAATTTATAAGCTGATTTCCACAGGTATCGGTGGCAATACGTTGCACTGGCTACATGATTTCCTTGGTCAGCGGTTTTGTTCAGCGAAATTTAGAAACTCTTTATCCATATTTAAAGAAATGGAATTTGGACTTCCTCAAGGCACTGATTTAAGCCCTATACTGTTTAATATTTATACCAACACTCTGACCATTCCATTGGAAAGCATTACCAGAATAAAAACTGCTCTGTTTGCTGATGACCTGACAATGTGGGCGAGCGAGCCAAAGAACACGAAAGACAGGCTTAACACTACACTTAATAACGCCCTTGAACAACTCAGTTTTTGGTGTCATGTCTTATCCAAAACCAACTGCCAGCTTTTCTCCCTAAACAGACATTCTTTTGTACCTAACCTTAAATTCCATGGTATGGCAATTCAAAGAGTAGAAAACATGAAGTATTTAGGTTGTATTCTTGATTCCAAGTTGAGTTGAACACATGGTGATTATGTATAAGGAAAAATTGTTAAAAGTCGGCAGTTCCTGTGGCTGATTGCAAATTGAAGTTGCAACTGAGAAACTCAAGCTGCCCTTCGAATACCGCTCTCATGCTTTTCATCTAGCCAATCTTCAGTTACTGTAATGAAGTTCTGGTCTGTGCTGCTACTAGTACTATCCAAACACTTGAAACTGTCCAAAACTGAGCTCTCCATATTATTATGGGCACTGTAAGAACTACTCCTATTCTAGCAATGCAGTGTTTAACTCAAAACCCTCCAGTAAGAAACATAATTGAAAGAGATGCAATCCTTTTTTATGAAAAGCTGATATGCCTGCCTAACAATACTTTTTGGAGGGATTATGATACCAATGCAGAGAGAAATCTTTAGAATGTTTAGAACCTACACGAATATAAAGCAATTCATTTGACATAACATATCAGCATATGTGATTTGATTTTGAAAATAGCCAAATTGATTCAATTTTTGATACTTACATATTGATGCAACCAGTTTGCAATCTGGCGATTTTTTACAAATGAAAAGGTAAAAGTTACTTATCAAATGCAAGCAGGTGGCTTTCACAAATTTTTCCAAACTATTGATATTTATCATACGTTGGCAGACATTATCAGCATATAAGAAAATATACTTTAGCAATTTAAAATACAAATTGTAATAAAAAAATTTACATGCTTCACCCAATCTCTCGGTAATTTCCCATGTACAGAGTACCAATTTCCATGTACTTCTCCCCATATACAGAGCGATCTGTTTTCACTTAAAAAAATATCAGAGAATTCTGGCTATTTACCATATGCGTTTCCTCATCATTCTCTCCGAATATTTTGTACCACAGCTCTCCTTTCCTGCAGAAATTGTACCGCAGTTTCTTCCACTGCTAGCAAATTCCACAAGCCCATCTTTTAATATCAAGTTTAAAATAAAAGAATGACAGCTCAGTTTCATCATGATTTGTTTTTAAAAACCATTGGAAACTGAAATATAACAAAAACAAAGCATATAAAAATGGCAATGTTGCTTAATGGATGGATTGTTATCACCCTGGTTGCCCAAGTTTGGCACATCAGAAGAATCAGAATCATCGCTTAATATTTGGTACGTACCAACGAAGGGAATTGACCGATAAATAAAATGTGCCCTTAGGCCATTCATGGTTGATTTTTTTTTAAATCAAAAGATGTTACATAGCACCACCACCATGGAGACGAAAATAGTGATGGCCAAAGCCGCAATGGGGTCTGGAAAAAGGGCAAGGTAAGGATGAGAGGCTAAAGTTCAAACCAATTCATGCGTAAAGCAGCATATGAAATTACCAGTCCAAGCAGGCTCAGGGACCTTAGGTCGATCAGCTGTATTTCATCATCAGAAGTGAAGTTCCTCCTCACTAGAAGTGTAACTGTGATTCGTCGAGGCCAATCACGAGGGAGGTCATCCTCCCAAGAACTGCTGGTGAGTGAGAATTTTTGCTAAATTTAGCAAAATGAAAAAGTCCTAAATTTCTCTTCATTTCTTCTATGTCCAAACTAATTTTCTTTCTCTGCTACCTTCATGATAAACATTGCAGCGCAGAAACCGGCTGCTAGTTTTTCACTTGTACTTTTGGCTTTCTTATTTATTTCCATATGCTTGATGATGTTGCTTATGAAATCTTGGATTTTAGCATCCTGTAACCATGACATAGCTTCGTTTATTTCTGCTGGTATTTTCTTAATTATCCCTTGTACTTTTTCGCTGAAGAGAGGTTTTTCAGTTCTTCTGCTTCCTATTTTGCTTTCTCCGTTAATTTAGGAAAATCATCTGTTCGTTCTTTAAACTCTTTCGGCTTAGTTTGAATATTTTTCTTTTCTATTTTTTCAAACTTTCTTCTGTATTCTACATATACACGGTAGCTACTGATGTGATTTTCATTGCAAAATAAGCAGACTGGGCTTTCTTCTTTCGTTAGTGGACACAAATTGCTTAGATGTTCTTTACAGTATTTACAGCAATGTTCTTTATAAGTTAGTACAAAGATGTTGCAAGTGACCCTACTCTTGGCATCTAAAGCACTGTGTGAGTCTCTTACATGGGTTATATTTTTCAATCTTTATGTTGAGGGTAAACATATTATTTAGTGCATGGATCGCATTTCCACTTGCATTTTTCTTCAGTTCTAGAAGCCACATGGGCAGTTTTTTGAAATTATTTTTCCTGCTTCTTTTAAATTGTTTTACTTTCATAATCGGATATTTTCACCTTTCCAGTTCGTCTAAAATCGCATCTTTGGCGATTCTTTCCAGGAGATCTTTCAATATCACTTTTATCGGTTTCTCATGTTGCATCAGAAATGTATGGAAGGGGATTCCCCTTTCTTTCATCACCTTTGTTGCTTTCCTAAAATCATCTGTCGTTTTTTCGTATGCAAAGATTACTTTAGATTTAATCTGTGCATTGAATTCTTCTTTGCATACTTTCCTGAGATCCTCTTCGATATTCATCCAATCAACTTTTTCCTGTTGAAATACTATGGGAGGTGGTTTTATTTCTGCACTGTTAATTTCCGCTTCTTCCGTTGTCTGATCTGCTTCTAAGCTTTCTTGACCAATTTCCATCGGTTCTGCATTCGGCTGTATTTTTATCACTTTCCTTGGTGAGATCCATTTTTCTTCTTTCTGCGCGACTTCCGTTCGAGTAACTTCTTTATTGCCACTTGTAATTGCTTTGGGTGTGGGATCCTCACCACTTGCTTCCATCTTTGTCCCTACCTTTTTCTTTTTTGTGGAAATTCTTTGCTTTTTCCTTGCCAAAGTTGCTTGTACCCTTTCGGAAGACAACAAATCTGCTATGAACTGTAACGTTCTCTCTTCGTCTCCAGCTTGTTCTGTTAGTTCCGCCCAGCTTTTCCTTCATTCACCCGTCCTGCATTCTCACTGCTACTTGACTTCTTCAAAGTTTTTACCTTCTTATATTTCTTCTGGGAAGACTTAATAACATCTTCTTTCCTCAGAGGTTTCTTCGCCCTGAACAATCGGTCCGAATCTGAGAATTCTTCATCCATCTGATCCATGTGCGTCCTAAAAAAGGACATTTTCAAATTACCCTATGGTAATCCACTTCAGATTAGCACTCACCTTAATAAAATCAACAATTATTTTTTTTTTTTGGACACAACTACGAGTAAGCTGCACTATCCGCCTACGGGACTGGGATAGTTCCTTCACTCGTGACTGCTATAGCTCGAATGAGTTCGGCACATTCTGAAAATTTGGAGACTTCTACTACTACTAACATGCAAATACCCATTTTTTAAGCTAATGATAACTGGTGAAGAGAAATGGATTATTAACTGCGACACTGAATGCAAAAGGTCTGATCAAAGCTTGACGAATGAGCTCAAACAAGATCAAAAGCTGATTTTCTTTAATACTAGAATGCTACTCCTTCGTCTTCTCATCGAAGCCTATAAAAAATAACCTTGCACTGCCTTCCCTAAAACAGGAAAGTACCTTTATGTGCTGACTTGTGTTAAAATAAAAGAATGACAGCTCAGTTTCATCATAATTTGTTTATAAAAACCAATGGAAACTGGAATATAACAAAAAGAAAGCACATAAAAATGGCAATGTTGCTTAATGGATGGATTGCTATCACACTGGTTGCCAGAGTTTGGCACATTCTGAAAATTTGGAGACCTACTAAGTTGGCTGTGGTAACATGCAAGTACCTATTTTTTAAGCCAATGATAACTGGTGAAAAGAAATGGATTGCTAACTGCAATACTGTATGCAAAAGGTCTGATCAAAGCTTGACGAATAAGCTCAAACAAGATCAAAAGCTGATTTTCTTTAATCCTAGAATGCTACCCATTAGTCTTCTCGTCAAAGCCCATAACAAATAACCTTGCACTGCCTTCCCTAAAACAGGAAAGTACCTTTATGTGCTGACTTGTGTATTTACTTTTAGAACCTTTTTACTCAGTACCTTTATGCGACTTTGGCTATTACAGACAGGGACATTCCTTCTTACCTAAATATTTTTGCACATAGCATTTTTAGAACAATATCCGTCTCAAAGACGAATGATTAGTTATAATACCTGAATTTCAGAATCCGACTTAGGTTTATTTCTGTGTTGCCTTAAAGATGTAACAGCATTTTCGATGAGAAAATTTTTGGAGTAGGCCTAAGGCTATTCGAGAGGGATGAAGAGAATTCTATGTTGGGTGATGAATCAGAGAAAGATGACTGTATTGCAGTTGAAAATTATGAATTCACAGAAAACAACAGAGATGAAAATGAGGAATCATCATTTGGCAATAGAGATGAAGAAACAATGCTTGAAAAAAATTCAGGGAGATAAAAATATGAAGTTAAAATACAAAACTAAAAAAATTGATTTTTTTTTTTTTAAGTCATGACAAATCTATTATTTATCCCGGTAAAATTCAGCTCGGTGGTAAAAATAAGTGGTCACCTGATCCTAAATCAAGCAACACAAGGACAGGATATGGTACAACCATTCAGTTTATTAAAGGCCCAACAGACTGAGCCATAAAAGGAACCGTAGACACATTGGATCAGATATGCAACAGTAGGTCATGTAGTAGAAAAACTTGCCGAAGGCCTCTTTGTGTGTTTCATGTCATGATAAATATCAGTTTAATGAATTCACATGTTATATATATATATATAACATGTGAATATATATTCATTAAGTTTTCTGTTCCATTCATTCGCCCTTTGCTTGAGTTCATATAAGTTCCCTATATGTTTACAAACTTTATTACCTTCTTCAAATCTCGGAGGTTGTTTCATGTATATATCATGAGATAAATCTGTATTTTAGTATGCTGATAGGTTATCATAATTTCTTATTGATATTTTTCTTTTTCCTGTTATGATAAGCATTCTCAAAGTAGTTGGCTTGGCTACCGGAGCAAATACTTCATTACAGTCATGACCATATTTCTGCTGGTATCCTTGAGCAACCAGTTGACCTTTATAACAAAATACTTTTCCTTCGCAATCTTGTTTGTACTTGCATACCCATTTGCAGCCTATAATGGTCCTCCTTTCAGGTGCATTTGTCAAAAATCCATGTGCCATTCGTCCTTAAAGCATTAATCTCTTCTTGCATGGCTTGTTCCCATTTTTCCTTATTGGAACCCGAACAAGTTTCATAATATGCTGTTGGATCTGCTGCTTGCTCTGACTGTGCTGAGAATGAACTAATGTTATATTATTATCTCAGGAATAATATTGAAGAATGAACTAAACTTGAGTAATGACTCATGTATCGATGCCTAAACAATTTTTCTGTGTTAGTAATTGGATAAAAAAGGAGTATGGTATCCTTTTACATTGACATTACGCCTTGGCGATAATTAGAGGTTTAAGTTAAATGAGCTAAAAAATGTTGACAACGAAAAATTTCTTTTCGTATGCTAAAAATAGATTTTGTTGATGATACTCATAGAACCAAAGATTACATTTAGGACTATTTGAATTAAGAATTAACCGATTTATTATTCACATAAACACTAGCGCCAAGGCTCATACAGCCACACCGGGTCGATAATTTAGGACCCCAAGAGACAGCATCAGGCGGTAAGATATTTAGCGCTGGCCCTCAATAAGGCTTATGTATATGTTGGAATTCATATATTCAGAAATCTGATAAGCCTTCAGCATGTGCAAGAAATAGACATAAGCATAATAAATAACTAAACTAATACAATTCAGGCTTAATTGTCACAGTGCCCAATAGAAGCGAGATAAAATTTAATGGAACAATTTGTCGTTAGTCGCCAAGCTCATGATGCATAGCCAAATATGTATAATGAACAATAGCTAAATTTCATGATGATAGCCACCAATTTTAAAGGTTTACAGCTATCACAAAACAAAGGTGAAATTTTCCAATTAACGAATTTTGTAAAGAAATGTGGAGAAGAGGTAATAAATGAAGATGATATAAAAAAAGTTTTCCATAGTGATGATAATGCTTCTCAATCATCAATCAATTAATGAATGGTGAAATCTGTGGTATGGTTCTAGATCCAGGAAATACTGCTACTGATAGTGAAAAAGAAATTACTGAAAATGAAAAAATTTCGATTTAGTCGGAATTCTCAACACAGCAGCTACAGGACTTTAACAATGTAACTAAACAAGAGATTATGACTGTCAATAGAATTAAAAAGAAAGTATTAGCACAAAAAAAAAAAAAAAAAAAAAAAAAAACGAAGTAACTTAAACAACTTACATTAAAAAAATGTTTAATAAGGTAAACAAATAAATATTAAGCTTTTTTTTGTAAATTTTGATACCCTTTAGATCATAAATACTTCATTATTTCATAAATCATGATTTCATATTTTTAATTTTATAATTTCTATATGCCATTTTACTAGATTTAAACTGCTGATCTAATATCCAGAATCACCCATGTCATGAGGAATCTGGATTTCGGACTTTGTACTGTATATGCGCTAATGATGGTTTCCTTTTACGCCATTTTTCACAAGGTATAACTTTAAAAGAAAGAAACCACATTAATCATTGCACCTTGCAACATTCGGAGGTGTAAAATAACAGCACATATGAGCCAACACTGGCATATCAAATGGCCAATAATGAAATCGTTGGCTCTGTTTAGAACTCAGCACAGCAAGAAAATGATTCTGACACGGACACAGAAATTTTGATTATAAGTGAGAAAATATCTTTTAATAAGGGTTTAGAACATGGTAAAAAATACCTAAAATTTTTTAAACGGAGGTGTAATAAGATATTAAGCCTCTATATAATTTACAAAAACAAAATACTTACTCTGGAGCACCTTAAAGTTTTAAAACAAACCTCTACCAGAAAAATGTTTGAGAATATGTAATAAAAAAAAAAAAAAATAGTTTATGCTTTATTAATATCCCTTATTTTTATATGTCTTTATTGTATGTGTTCTTAATGCTTTTAAATATCCATGTAATCACTAATATAAATGAATAATATAATAAATATACAATGATAATGTAATGCATATAATAAATTAATGTATATAATAATTTAATTAAATGTATCTAATATGTCTTATTTATTTTACACTTTTAGCCTGAATATTAAATCTTTTCTATCCTGGATTTCTGGACTTCTACTGTATTTCATTACATGAAAAATTGCCTTCAGTTAAAAATCCCGAAAGTTGTTTCTAGGCAACCCAATATAATGAGTTTCCAGCTTGTTTCTTTTGATGTTCTTGGTAGCTTTTAAGCTGTTCACTAAATTAGCCTACATTTAATTTGTATCCCTCTGGCACTTGAAAAATTTTGGTACTTTATCAATTATTGTCAGTAAAATTTCCTTGATATTTTCGGCAACAAAACAGCATTCTTGCCACCATTTGCACTTTTCTCCATTTTCAATGCTTTTTTTCTAAATTTCATGTAGATAATGACACTAATAAATTGTTATTTCAGTACTCTTCTGTTACCAAGATCAGATGTGTATGTATGTATGTATGTATGCCCATGTACATTTATGCATATATGGTTTGGTTTTATTAGATTACGGCAAAGCACTCGAGGGCTATCTGCCTTTGTGGAGGACTTTCTAAGGGAAACTGGCTCGTATACATGTTACACATGGGGAAAATCACGAAAACGCCCATGCAGCCAGCCCGTTCACGGGATTTAAACCTCGGACCGAACTACCAGTGTTCAGCAACGTTACCGCTCGGCTGCTGGTGGGCATGTGCATATATGAGAGTTTATACATACGTAAATGAACATATACATGCATGCATACATTTCTGAATCCGATCGCGATAACAGAAGAGTATCATCATTTCTAATGATCTATCAATCTCGTTTACAACGTTTTATAGATATCCTTTCGAAACACTAGCTACAGATAAACTGCAAAGCAGTCATAAAGGATATCTATTTCCTGTACCCAAGTCTTAACATGAAGACCAGATTTCTGGCAATAACCCCTTCTACTGCTCTGTTAGCCTTGACTAAATTTAAATCCTTCCAATTGTAATTTCGGCAACTTTTTTTAAGTAAGTAGATTATGAAACTCTTCTGATTTCTGCCCACAGCAATTCATTTAAACTGTATTTACATCTGTTCATCATCATTATTAAACTTTTAAATGAGATGTTGCATAAAAAATCATATGCAAAAATGATGCTCAATGATCACAAACCTTTGTAACAAGTAGTTACAAACAAGTAAGTAGTTACAAAGGTTGACACATTGAAACCACATTTAAATATAAGTAAAAGCAATGTGTTAAACATTGTTTCAGCATCTTAACCTAGAATATTTTATTTTCACATTAACTGTAGGTGCCAGCATAGATACAATATAGAAAACAAAAAATGCAAATGGTAGTGAGGATGTCTGTTTTGTTGCCAAAATAATCACCAAAAAAATGTGACCTGCTTTAATGAGTAAGTACCAAAATTTCTTAGCAAGGTTCTCCAGCATATTAAAATAAAATTTAAAAAAACAAAGTCACATTTTTTATATTCAACATGAAATTCAATTATCCTCTTCCATTTTGAACTCAGATAATATTACTGAAATATATAGCAATTCTATTGCATATTAAGACAACAGATAAAAACAATTACAGAAAATTTAGGTCCTTTTTTTGTTAAAGAGACACCAGCAGATGTGTGACACATGCACATATGCCAATTGATGTCTCTTTAATTGAAAAGCACCCAAATTTGTAATTTGTCTGCCAAATGCATTTCAAAGCACAACTGAGGAAAATAATAAAGGAATTTTATTCAAACTATCATATACTTGGAAATGCATATCATATAAGATAACAGCAAATAAAAATTCCTAAACTTCTAACAAACTTCACTGAATAAAAATACGATAGTTTACAAAGATAATTTTTAACATTATTTTACCTTGTATCATTTTTATATATGAAATATATATATATTATGTACTCAGTCAATGTTAATAAAATATTGCATTATCATTTCCTGATATGAAATGAAGCTATCTTAAAAACTACTATCTTGATATTTTATCAATTAAATAAAAGTAACTTAAAGCTGAAAATATATTAAAAACGACCATTCAACTGTGAAAATACTGTGCCAAAGAGAATTTAAATTTGGGCATCAATGGGGAATCAAAACCATAAGCATTGACAAGAAAATTTTACTGCGCTTCTAAAAATGTTTCAAATACAAACTAACCATTCAAGTGAATAGCAATCTGAATTCTTTCAAGATAGATTGAACAATGGACCTGAAATGAGGTTATGCAAAGTTACGCGCC
The DNA here is from genome assembly GCF_044657685.1 of Stegodyphus dumicola. Taxonomy (NCBI): domain Eukaryota; kingdom Metazoa; phylum Arthropoda; class Arachnida; order Araneae; family Eresidae; genus Stegodyphus; species Stegodyphus dumicola. The sequence goes on along the minus strand of NC_140775.1, from coordinate 110,465,942 downwards.
AATAACTAGGTACGTCATTGTGTTTGTTTATCACCTTATACTTACACAAAACGCAAATATTTCCTCTCAAAATACTAAAATATTGAAATTCATCGCTAATTTTATGGCTATGTAACACTATACAAAACTTTTCTAAAATAAAAATAATAACAGGAGGAAATAAAAAATTAAAAAAAAAAAAAAAAACCTACAAAATATTCAAGATATAAATGAAAATAAACTAGTTCATTTATACGAATATAAAAAGTTACATATACAGAAAATGCACATTTAATATTGCTGATAAACTTCTACCTAAAATACAGCACTGAAACAATTTCAACAAACTAATTGGAACGTTAACAAGAGGAAAAATCTTTATTATAACCCCCTTTACTTCAAGGTCCGTTCTTGCCTTTACGCTACTGATCCTGAAATAATTTTTTTTATTATTATTATTCTGCTCAGTCCGTTTTTAACAGGAAAAATCTCATCTGTACTACTTATCATTTTTGTTTGTGCTTTTATTTTTGTGCTTAAAGCATGGAACCCAATAATTTAATAATTCACAAAGTCCAATGAAAAAAATACGCCAGTTATTTAGAACTAAGACTACTTTGGGACAGTGAGCTAAAACCTTTCGTTTCAGCTCTTAGGATACAAAACCCAAGGCCAAAGAAAGGAATCTAACTCCATGACAAAAACACTCTTCAGAACAAAAATTTTAAATTTTGCCCATCTTCTAATAAAACACAACAATTATAAAACCTGGAGTGTTATAAGATTCGAATTTAATTATTAGCTGTTGCTTCTGCTTATTCAAAACACTGAATAGCAATTTTAGAAATACGATTATTATACAAACAATATTTTCCCTTTCCTTAAGCTCCAGCTTAAATGAGCACATTAGCAAGTGGGGTTTTAATTCCAGGGATAATAGTTCTGTTTAATTTTAATTAAATAATATTCTGCGTCACAGCTCTGAACATCTCAACACATATCAATAGAACACTGGTTTTGCAATTCTGTAATTTGTGCAGCATTATTAGTTTCGCAGTGTGCTTTATTTATGTGTTTTTTAATGTCAGATTATTGCTGATATAATGGCAGAACATGGGCGATTTTTTATGGGAGGCTTATTTATCCTCTTTTTGGCATTTTCTGCCAGAGAAATGTTTACAGGCAATGAAGCTTCGTTTGTGAAAGAAATTCCCAAGACGAGTTTTAAAACTCTCACAGGACCTACACTGAAAGTTTTGTATTGGTAAGATTTTTAATAACATTGTATCGAAGGCTAATAATTTTCTATTTTCTATTTTTAATTTTGTTTTATTTTATCACTCTAAGACTCAGTTTCTTTTTCTATTAATTTCTCAATCAGCACAATGTTGAAAATTGTGATCTAGTTTTTTGCCTGTTCAACTTCACAATTGTATTGCATTTTGTTAGCACGAAACGTGAATTATCTGTATGCTGCTAAAAAGTAAATAACGTACTTAAAATTTTGACCGAGTAATTAGTTTAAAAACTTAAGAGTTAGGGAACTTGTAGTGCTTAAATTACTAAGACATAAAAATGCCTCTTCCTAAAGATTTAAGTGCAGTATAATGGTTTATTTATAATACTATGAATTAATTACAAATATACGTAACGAAGAAGAAAAACGGGAACTACTTTGGTATGCGCCCTCAAGTCGCCAAATATTTTTGGCGAGAAACTTCACGCTGCCATAATACCGTAATTTCCGGAAGAAACGCCACGGCGTTTACGTGTTTAAAACTTAAATTTTCAGCGGGTGCGGCGTTTCTACCCATGCGGCGTTTAGGTGCACTAAAAATAAAATATTTCCTATGATGGTCATTGTACATAGTTTGGATGGCCTTGTCATTGTGCATAGACTGGTGCTGTTCCCACACAAAAGACCACTCAGTTGCTTTTTGCGAACGTTATTTTGTTTACATTCTTCCCTTGAACGGACCTACATGCCTTATTCACCCTAAACGAGATCTCAGAACAATGACATTCTTCCCCCTTTCAAATCAACATTCTCATCAGTTTGAATAGTCTCTCTCCTCTGCCATTCGATGAATCTCCCCACCCCTGCCTTTTCTGCAATTTTTTTCAAAGGCGGACACGACTCCACCTGCCTCGAAATAACGAACTCTTAACTTATTTCCCTTCCGCATGAATGGATTTTTCTTGGCATTCTGCCAAATACAGATCCCATCAGTTTGGGTACAAGTACTTGTTGGATAGTTTTTAATTAGGGAGCAGAAAATTTTTGAAAATGTCTCTAAACGGCACAAAAGCTATACATTTCTTACCTTTAATTTATTTTTGAGTTATGGTTTCATTTCACGCATTTTTCTTAACTGGTATGTCATATATCAGAACTTAGGTTGAGTTTTTGCATCTATACGGCCCACGACGATGTCACGCGCAATTTAATCTGTTGCGGCGTTTCTGTGTAATTTTAATTTTTTTCCTGCCATTTTTCTCGAGTGCGGCGTTTACGCTGATGCGACCTTTCTTCCGGAAATTACGGTACTATCTAAATTTTTTGTCTACATTTCGAACTTTAAGCCTAAAATGTCTCCAAAAACGTGGTTTTTGCAAGTGCAAAAACTACGTTTTGAACACACGATTTAAGCTAAAAATCCGAAACAAAAACAAAAAATATAGATAGCAGAAACGTAAAGTTTCTAACCAAAAATATTTGACAAGAATCCATATACACAATGACATGTTTTAACTTTAAAAAAATCTACGAATTGCACAATTTAGGCAACGAACGAATCTACGAAATACGCACACCTCGCTTTAATAAATTAACATAACAATAATAAATTTCAAAGAATACCATGTCCCCAGCATCCTGTTTAAGCTTAAAAAAAATCTACAAATTGCACAATTTAGGCAAGGAACGAATCTACACACACCTCGCTTTAATAAAATAACATAACAATAAATTTCAAATAATACCATGTACACAGCATTCTGTTTCAACTTTAAAAAACATCTACGAATTGCACAGTCTAGACACTAAACAAAATAAACTAAAATAAATTTCAAACAATTAAAAAAAAACAGGTTGATCTTTACATTATGGTAACTTGGCGTTTTTTTGGCGAAAATTTGGCGACCAACTCTCCTACAGCAACCCTCTATTTTTTTTTCCCCAAGACATTTTTCTTTTCTTTTTATCTACTGAACACTTCTTCCAACAATCTACTAGCCGACTTACACTTATGCTAGAAATTTTATCTAACAAAACTGCTTAATCATGACAAATATTCACTGCAAAATTGGGAAAAAGTGCACAATACCATACTCCTTACACGTTTTTCAAAATAACACATACACATAAACCATGTACACGCCGACTTATTTTTACTTAAAAAAACATCCCAGAATTACACAAAAATGGCATTGCGCACACTCTTCACTATATCCATGTACACTGCTTTTTTCTCATAAATTAGAAAATTTTCACGAAAATGCATAACAATTTTCTGAATCTTTAAACCCGGTAAAAAGAACATATATGAGATTACCGGATCGCGAAAAAGTTTATACCCTTTCCAAATATGAACATTTCCACATATAAAATAAATAAAATATCCAAAAACTTTTACCTCTAAATCATCTGTTATATTATACATGTCACCAACGAATTCATACCGCAAGCATTACAAATATTTAAATAAAAGTCAAATATTTAAATTATTTCCATGCACGTTTACTTCAACTTAAACGCATACCAAATTCCTACAAACATAAAATTCACAAAATAACTATCATTTAATTAAAATATCACTAACCCATGTACACGTCGACTTATTTTTACTTAAAAAAACATCCCAGAATTGCACAAAAATGGCATTGCGCACACTCTTCACTATATCCATGTACACTGCTTTTTTCTCATAAATTAGAAAAATTTCAAGAAAATGCATAACAATTTTCTGAATCTTTAAACCCGGTAAAAAGAACATATATGAAATTACCTGATCGCGAAAAAGTATATACCCTTTCCAAATATGAACATTTCCTCGTATAAAATAAATAAAATATCCAAAAACCTTTACCTCTACATCATCTATTATATTACAAACGTCACTAACTAATTCATACCGCAAACATTACAAATGGTTACAAATACTTAGTGTCAAATATTTAAATTATTTCCATGCACGTTTACGCAAATTACTTTACTTCCACCTTACATTTAGAACAACGCATAAAAATAATATCCTCAAATAATTAAAAATACTAACTTACCTAGTCTTCTTCAGAATCTTGATTACGTGTCCGATAAACTTTTCTTATTTCTGTTTCAGGATCTTTAAAATCACACTTATAGTTCACACCAAGGTACCAAGTAAAATAAATAACTTAATAAAACATCTTTACTTCTATCTCGCACAACCTTAAAGAAACACTTATTACTACCCTTTTCAATCCCACTAAATACCCATTTCGAATTCACTTTAGTTAGGGCCATGGGATCCAAAAATTAACGAACACTGTTTCACACAACACAGAATAAAGCCAAATACAAAATTTCCAGATTTTTTCCCGATTTCTCCCCTTTTCCGATTAAAGAACCGTAATTCGTCCATTAATATCACATGACATATCCCATGATCTCTCATTTCCCTCGCACAAAATAATGCGTAATCGGAACTGCGTACTGCTCACATTAACAAAGTCCCAGGTAGTAACCTTTATCGCCTCCAAAATGTCGCCTAACTACCAGTTACCATATTCTAAAGATCAGCCAAAAAACAATAACGACAAATTCATACTAAAGAACCAGTGAACATAACATTCTAAAAAATATGAACAAGAATAAAATAAAATGCACTTACCATGAATTAATGCTTTTTCGAACGGCAGAAATACCAATTTCATACCACCTTTAACATGCCGCCACATAATCACTCTCATATTTACACGACAAAAATGGCATTGCACACACTCTTGACTTTATCCGTGTACACTGCTAAAGTCCTAGCTAGTAACCTTTATTGCCTTACCAAAATGTCGTCAAACTACCTGTTACCATATTCCAAAGATTAGCCCAATTTTTTTACGGCCCTCACAACGGAATAGTACCTATCATTGTTACCTGAAGAATTTCAGATGTCAAAATCTGAAAGTGTCTCGGAGTTTTTAGGCATTAGACTGAAGTTCGAGTCCAGTTGTTTAAATTTAGATCAGAAACCATATATCGAAAAATTACTTGATAAATTTAAAATGTCTGACTGTAAAACTGACCAAACTTCCATTGAACCAAAATCTACAGCAGCTGATTTTCAGAAAGGAAATGCATTTCATGGCCCATACAAAGAATTAATTGAATCTTTACTTTACTTAGCTTTTATTACAAGGCCAGGTATTTTATTTGCAGTTAATTGCTTAAGCCAACTGCAGGAGCATCCTACTGATGTTGCCTGGTGTGCTCTAAAGAGAATTCTTAGGTACTTGAAAAACACCTTAACTTTAAAATTGATATACAAAAAGGATGATTTGGAAAGGGCAAACTTATGTTTGTATGTAGATGCAGATTGGGGGGAAGATACTCAAGATAGGAAATTAATTACTGGTTACTTTATAACGTTTTCAAACTGTCCTATTATGTGGTGCTGTAACAAGCAAATATGTATTGTACTTTTATCAACAGAAGCTGAAATAATTGCATTATGCAAAGGTATTCAAGATGTTTTATGGATAAAAAATGTAAATGATATTTCCAGTGTTGAAAATGTTTATAATTTTGAAGATAAGTCATGTATTAAAAGTATTGTTAATGAAAATATTTCAGGTAAGTTTAAACATATAGATATAAAATTAAAGTTCACTTGTAAGACTGTTAAAGAAGATAAGATAAAATCCTAGGAAAGCCCTCAACCCTTGGCAACAAATTGGGAAAGTGCAGAATCACGCACTGCTTCGCACGTTTCTCAAAATTATGAACTTGAAAATAACATAAAAAAATTGCACAAACTCAGTATCCATGTACACACCGACCTATTTTCACTTAAAGAAACATCTAAAAATTGCATAAACTTGGCATTGCACACTCCCTTGACTTTGTCCATGTACACATCGATATGTGTCGTATAAGTGGACGCATCAAGGGTGTGGGCTCTGCTAGGATCCAACCGAAAATAATATTAAAATTGAATATGTACAATCAAGTTTACAAATCGCAGATATGTTAACTAAGGCTCTGTCCAAAACAAAATTTTATGAACTATCGTCATTGAGATGTTTACAAATTGTGTAATTCTATCTTTTCTATTATGTGTGATTAAGGGGCAAGTGTTGAGATATTTATATTCGCGTTCTTATTGGTTAAAAAGAATTATAGCTTTCTGTCATGTCCGATGCATTCTGAAACTTAATCCTATTTTATTTGTTTGTATTTTCCGCTAATCTTTGGAATATGGTAACAGATACTTTGGCGACATTTTGGTAAGGTGATAAAGGTTACTAGCTAGGACTTTAGCAGTGTACAAGGATAAAGTCAAGAGTGTGCGCAATGCCATTTTTGTGCAATTCTGGGATGTTTTTTAAGTGAAAATAGGTCGATGTGTACATGGATGATACCGTGTATGTACAATTCTTAAAAACGCGGCAAGCAGTTTGCGATTCTGCACTTTCTCCCAATTTCGCACCTAATCTTCGCCATAATTAAGCATTTTTGTTCCATAAAAGTTCTATTATAAGCGTAATTCGGCTAGCAGATTGTTGGAAAAAAATGTTGAGTAAAAAAAAAAAAAAAAATGCCTTTACTTCGTGAAAACAAAATGGCGTCCGAAACAAAACTAGCAGGTTGCTGTAGCAGGGTTGGTCGCCAAAAAATTGCCAAGTTACCATAATCCAAAGATTAACCATATTTTCTTTATGTTATTTTTTATTGCTTGTTTTATGTGTCTTGTTTATGATCTGTTAAAACATGATCTGTTAGAAAGTTATATATATAACCTTTGTAAACTTTTTCTCTTTATACGTGTTGCTCTGTAATAAATGTTTGTTTTTCGAACCACGGTATTTTAAATGTTCAACAGCCTGATCAATACTTTTCAGTGGGAGATGTGTTAATCAAAAACACCAATGATTTTTCTTAATACACACATCATGGTTGACAGCTTTCTAATTTTGGCTACAGAAATCACTCTAGATTATTTTTTAATTTGTCTCTCAAATAACTGATATTTTCTCATTACTAATTAAGCATGACAGGAAGTCAGAGTGATGAAAGTAAAGAAAAATATGTTCTCAATAAATTCGAGAAAGAAATGCAAGAGGCAAAATCTCGTTTTAAATCCGCAATGGCAAACCTCTTTGTGAAATTTTATCCCCATAACCCTTGGTGGATTAAAAAAGATACAAGCAACTTTAAATAGCGAATTAATTTGCATTCACTCTGTATATGGTATAGAATCATGCTAATATGAACTTATAAATTACATAAGATTTAGCCTTAAACTGATGCCAGTTTGCAGTGTACAGAATCTAAGATGGCTTGATGATTTTTTTAATTTGATAAAGCTTTTTTTTTTAATATGAAAAAAAAATAATATGACAGAGAATTACTTCAGCTGATCCTATAAAACGTTTTTCAGTACGACTCTGATATACAGTCAAAAGTCGTTAATCCGGACTTGTCGGGATTTCGGCGATTCCGGATTATAGATGTCTTGACATCTAAAGTAAAAGTTTGTAAATCTTCTTTATTGATAATTACCAGGATTAAACATAAAGAGCACATACTAATTACTGGAGAAAACGTATCTGTACCTTCTTTTTTTTGCCTGAAGCTACGAGCAACAAGCCTGGCTTTGTAAGTTCCATCTTGTTTTTTTACGTAAAACCCATTTCCAGGAAATGGCTCTTTTATCAGGGAGTAAATTTTGTAGATCCCAGACATCGTTAACTTCCATAGATTTTAATTCCCCGTCTATAGCTCTTTTCCATAGATCTTGTTCTTCTTTTGGTATAATTGCAATATCATCAAATATCAGAGTGTCTTGTACAAACATCACTTGGTAAGCCTCAGGATTAGGATACCTAACTGGTTGTGTCTTTTCTCTTGAAGATTTTCTTTGTTCCTCCTTCTCATTTGCAGCATAAAATTTGCCGTTATCAGTGTTTGAAATTATTTTGTCTTCATTTTTAATGTCATCATTGTCATTTTCACTCAAATCAGAATTATCGGAAATATATTTTTGATTTTCTACTTCTTCTTTTTTTCATTAAATTTAACATTTCTGGAAACAATGATGTGTCTTGTTTCTGAAATCATTAAACGATATTCTATTGTGGAATAACCTACAAATATCATTCTGACAGATTTTCCATCTAGTTTCTTTCTCTGGGATGGAGGCACAAGAGTATAAGCATCACAGCCAAATACATGCGTGTTTGTCAAATTAGGATTTTCACCGTACTTCAGAAAATAAGGAACATGATTGTCAATTGAACTATTTGGGAGTCGATTATTTATATAAGCAGCTGTAAGTACTGCTTCACCCCAAAGGAATTTTGGTAAATTTGCCTCAAGTATCATTGCTCTAGCTTTTTCGAGTACAGCTCTATTTGCTCTCTCAGCAACACCATTTAAAAAAGGTGTATAGGGAGGTGCAGAATCTATTTTTACACCTGCATTTTTAGAAACTTCATAATGTTCTCCACTGACATATTCTTTGGCATTGTCACAGCACAGTTTTGTGACAGTTAGATTCAATTTAAAGAATAGGTTAAGTACATCAACAATGTTACTTTTTTTTTTTTTAGCAGTCTTATTTCCATAAATCACGAGTAGTCATCAATTATAATTGGACCACATATATCAGTGTGTATAGTTATAAACGGTTTGGATTCTTTTATGTGAGGACCCTTTCCTATAGGCAATGCACTTTGTTTGTCACAAATGTATGCTTCACAAAATGTTTCTTTTGCAGGAAGATTCATTAGTTTTCATTTTTGATCACAACAGTGTCCTAGTCTTCTGTGCCATAAATCATCATTCTTTACTGCTAAAGATGTGTATAGATTTGGTGAAAAATCACTAAAATATTGTCTACATTTGTCCAAATATCCAAATCTAAAACATTTGTTTTTGGTTTCAATGTAAACTATTTCATTTTTAAAAATTACGGTCAAACTTGCTGCTTCACTACTTTAGACAGAAATTAATTGTCCATTTAATTTCGGAATGTAAAGAACATCTTTTAACATTATTTCAACACCATTCTTAATTTTGCCGCAAATGTCACCAATGCCTTCCAATTCTAAAATTGCCGATTTAGACATGCATTTAACAGTCTTAGGCTTAATTGAGGTAAACCATTCCTTGTGAGAAGTTGTGCCAGAATCGATAATAAATTGATCATGCACAAGATTTTCAGCCACAAAAGATATTGCAGGTGATGCATACTTATTACTATTTGAATTTGCGTGCTTTTTAGGATTATCAAAACATTCACTTTTGAAATGACCATTTTTCCCACAGCTATGATAGACGCAGTTCTTTTTTCTACAAATATCTTTGGTAAGTCAAAAAAAAGGAAAGCACAGGCACAGATTAAAATTCTGGAGAAAGAAAAAAAAAAAAAAAAAAAATGAGCAGAGGTATTTCTTCAATTGGCTTGCGAACAAATCTCGTTTTATGCTAATTTTTATTAGTATTTTTTCTATTAATGTTTTCTTTAAATATTCTAAATTCTCCCCTCCCTACTTTAAAATTATAGTTTTCTTATCTGTGCATCAACAATTTCTTTTTTTTTTTCTTTCAGGAGGAAGGGGGGATCTGCACTTCTAATCAGCATTACATTTAATTTGTATTATACAGTCAAAAGTCGTTAATCCGGACTCCTCGGGACTTCGGCGATTCCGGATTATCAATTTTTCCGAATTATAGATCATCAGTTTAAATCTCGTAAGATGGCATGCAGAAATTCTAAAATTAAAAATATGAAACCGTAATTTATTAAATAAAGAACAATTATGATCTAAAGGGGTATAAAAATTTACAAAAAAAAAAAAAGCTTAATATTTATTTGTTTACTTTATTAAACATTTCTCTCAATGTAAGTTGTTTAAGTTGCTTCATTTTATGTGATAATACTTTCTCTTTAATTCTATAAAAAGGCATAATTTCTTGTTCAGTTACAAAGTTCCGCTGTTCAAGTCCCGTGAATTGCTGTGCCGAGAATACCGACTAACTTGTCAATCAAAATTTTTTCGTTTTCACTAACCTCTCTGTCACATTCTTCATGTCTTTATCCATTTTTTGCAGCAATTCCACTTTTTGTTTGTTGGACATCGAAACATACTTTCGTTTTGTACATCCTTTGGAAGTTCCAGCATCAGAAATTCTATTTGACATAATCGAAAGTTCAAGTTTACTTTTATAAAATTGCTCTTACAGTCTGCAAAAAATAATAAGCGGGATCCCATTCGAAGATTAAGGAACAACGCAATCATTAACATTAACTGAAATAGATAATTAGATCATTTTAGCTTACGCCGTCCGTTATACATTAAACGCGCAGGCGAAAACGTATTCTGCACTTGCGCAGACGCATATGCACAGTAGTCAAGGTATTACGCGCACGCGTAAAATGCCTGTGCGCATGTGCCAACGCGGCGCATGCGCAGAAAGTTTTTAGCTTTGAGGTCCGGATTATGGGTGTCCAAATTAATGGACTTAAAAGTCGACTGCTTTGTAAAACTACTTTTACAAACATATAGTTTTTAAACTACTTTTATTTATATATATAAAGTAAAAGTAGTTTCTATATAAACTGCTTTTACAAACTGAATAGAATATAACTGCCAATGAACATTACATGGTTGATTGGCAGTTTTATACTATTCAGTAGGATAGATAACAGTTCTCCCATTACCGTTTTGTAAACAATAACTTCCATTCCAGAATTTATTGTAACATTTTTATTACCATTCATGACTTTATAATTTTTACATAACTAAAGGTGGGGGAAAAAACCAGCGTTTAAAGTTTTATACATTGCATCGAAAAACCGCCGAATTTCATATCTGATATTTTTGTTATTACTTAGATGGAATATATTGTTAAGTATTTCATTTCTTTTGTAAGTGTTTATTATGTATGTAAAATTATTTTTTAAGTTATGCTTTTAAACAATTATATTTGTGCTGACAATTTTGTTATACAGTACAAAGTCCGTAATTCGAACATCCATTATCCGCAATGATCTATAATCCGGACCTCAAAGCCACAAACTTTTTTTTTTTTTTTTTTTTTTTTTTTTTGTACACTTTACGCATGCATGTTGGGAGGATGTCTCCAGATACATTAAAAAATGCTTGGCATAATTTATGGCCAGACATATTTCATGCTGAGGACAATGAAAATGATAGCCACGAATTTGAAGGTTTTAGGACATCGCAAACTAAAGGTGAAATTTTCCAGTTATTGAATTTTGTAAAGAAATGTGGAGAAGTGTTAATAAATGAAGATGATGTAACAGAAGTTTTTCATTGCGACGACAATGCACCAATAATCAATCAACGGACGGCGAAATCTGTAGTATGGTTCCAAATCCAGAAAATACCGCTTCCGATAGGTTCAACTTTGTAACTGAAAAAAAAATTATGTCTGTTTATAGAATTAAAGAGAAACACAAAAACAAAGCAACTTAAACAACTGACATTGAAAGAAATGTTTAATAAAGTAAACAAAAAAATATTAAGCTTTTTTTTTTTTTTTTTGTAAATTTTGATACCCTTTAAATCATAATTGCTTTTTATTTACGATTTCATATTTTTAATTGTATAATTTCTGCATGCCATCTTACCAGATTTAAATTGATGATCTATAATCCGGAAAAAACCCTAATCTGGAATCGCTGAAGTCCCATCGAGTCCGGATTACGGATTTTGTACTGTAAATGTCTTTTGATGTCAGTGACTGCAAATATTTCAAGTGCACAATAAAAGCATATTTACAAGTATCCCTTGGCGAAAATTAGCTATTTTTTTTTTTTTTTTTTTTTTTTTTTTTTTTTTTTTTTAGGTACATGGATACCGAGTTTGTGCAATTCTTTGACTTGTTATTTTGGCTTTGTGTAGCAGCGATTTTAGCCCCAAAAATCTTGGATACAAAGACAAAAAAAAAGAAATCAAAGAATTGCACAAACTAGGCATTGTGCACTCCCTTGACTTTATCCATGTACACGTCGACCTATTTTCACTTAAAAAAAAAAAAAAAAAGGAGAAGTACACAAACTTGCCGTTGCGCACTATCTTGACTTGCCGATAAATGAAACAACTTCGCGACTATAAAAAGGTTACCCTTCAGTCTACTCTAACCAGTGCACTAACAGTCAGTCCTGGTATTATGTACCCTTTTCATGTACCATATTTGACGGCATATGAAACGCACCCTTATTATTTAGAAGGTCATACAGAAGGGAAAAGAGTTACAGTAGTCCACGCGAGAGCTCGGTACCACAATAACTTAAAATGTGGTTTCTTTTAGTTCTCACGTTTCGTAAAAGCCAAATAAACAATCATTGAATGCAATTACTAAACATATTTTTATCAAGCAAAATTAACAAGCGGCAAGCTGTTTTGAGCATGATATGTAAATTTCAATAATGAATAAATGAATGAACGGCAAGCAATCAAACATAATACAAAATAAAGCAGAAACAACAAAAAACACAGATTCAACAGGGTTGTCACGCTACCTGGAAAACCGGGAAAAGTCAGGGAATTCGAAAATTGACCAAAAAAGTCAGGGAATTTAAGTATTTATGTCAAAATCTGGAAAAGTCAGGGAAGTTCATACAATGATCCTGCCAAAAAAAGCGATTCTTGCGCCGACGTCGGAAGAGATAACATTTTTGGCGAATTGCCTATCACGTGAGTGTCTGCTGGCATAGAGCCAATTTTCGCAGCTCCATTAGAAAGGCAAAGCAAGTTTAACGCAACTTTTGGTTTCCAGTATTCTCGAGAATCGCATTTGCAGTGCATGAACTAAAGAAAGTACCTGTTCTCGTATAAAACAAAATGGGTTTAATCTTAGTATACGGTACCATGGAAGTTAGAATCAAAGAATATGTATTGTAAAGAAGGAAAACCTCTCTGCAACAGACGTGGCTCCGTTCCATCATAGAGGGAAACAGCTGTGCATGCGTGATATATCTGCCGCCAAAGCTGGAAACCGGTGTCAAGTTCGAAGGTCACGTTATCAAGAGTTCATTAAATGAACATCCTTTAAAATTTCTTTAACCACTTGCGCTAAAAAGACGTGCCACGCACGTCAAGATGTTTTTGTTTCAAACTGCGAGCGACGTAAACACCACGTCGATAAGCATTTATCGCAAAAATGAAAATAACATGGTGCACACGTCGCCTAACAACGAGATTGTTTATTTCTCGAGTTACAGCTCTGGATTGCACTCGCAGATGCGGAGCGGCGTAAATGAGACACTTTACCACTTGCTAAGCAGCTGTAAGTACTGCTTCACCCCAAAGGAATTTTGGTAAATTTGCCTCAAGTATCACTGCTCTAGCTTTTTCGAGTACAGCTCTATTTGCTCTCTCAGCAACACCATTTAAAAAAGGTGTATAGGGAGGTGCAGAATCTATTTTTACACCTGCATTTTTAGAAACTTCATAATGTTCTCCACTGACATATTCTTTGGCATTGTCACAGCACAGTTTTGTGACAGTTAGATTCAATTTAAAGAATAGGTTAAGTACATCAACAATGTTACTTTTTTTTTTTTTTAGCAGTCTTATTTCCATAAATCACGAGTAGTCATCAATTATAATTGGACCACATATATCAGTGTGTATAGTTATAAACGATTTGGATTCTTTTATGTGAGGACCCTTTCCTATAGGCAATGCACTTTGTTTGTCACAAATGTATGCTTCACAAAATGTTTCTTTTGCAGGAAGATTCATTAGTTTTCATTTTTGATCACAACAGTGTCCTAGTCTTCTGTGCCATAAATCATCATTCTTTACTGCTAAAGATGTGTATAGATTTGGTGAAAAATCACTAAAATATTGCCTACATTTGTCCAAATATCCAAATCTAAAACATTTGTTTTTGGTTTCAATGTAAACTATTTCATTTTTAAAAATTACGGTCAAACTTGCTGCTTCACTACTTTAGACAGAAATTAATTGTCCATTTAATTTCGGAATGTAAAGAACATCTTTTAACATTATTTCAACACCATTCTTAATTTTGCCGCAAATGTCACCAATGCCTTCCAATTCTAAAATTGCCGATTTAGACATGCATTTAACAGTCTTAGGCTTAATTGAGGTAAACCATTCCTTGTGAGAAGTTGTGCCAGAATCGATAATAAATTGATCATGCACAAGATTTTCAGCCACAAAAGATATTGCAGGTGATGCATACTTATTACTATTTGAATTTGCGTGCTTTTTAGGATTATCAAAACATTCACTTTTGAAATGACCATTTTTCCCACAGCTATGATAGACGCAGTTCTTTTTTCTACAGAATTTAGCAGAATGTCCTTTTCTTTTACAATAAATACAAAACAGTTCTTCGTGAGCATTAATAAAAACAGAGTTGTCTATATTTGATTTAGAATACTTATTTTCATTTTTGTAATCGAACATAAGGGATTCAGAATCAATAAGTCTGTTTGTAACAAAATCCAAACTCAAATTATCGCTTGATTGATTTTCTAATAATGCCTTAACATTTTCATATTCCTTTTGCAATGACATTAAAATGTAAATAATAATATCAAAGTCAATTACTTCAGATCCAGAGATGTAAATTACTAACCAAGTTCTTTATGTTGTCTCATTGACACATCTTTAGATTTTCTTATGGTAGCTAAATGTTTACGCATTAAAATTTAACTCACTGCTCCTTTAGCACTATACGTATGTAGCTTGCAGTTTCTTCCATATTTTACATGCTGTGTCTTCACTTTGAAGAGATGCAAGAATATTATCACTTAAAAGTGCAAGAATTAAGGCTTAATCCATTTTTGATTTCAAAACATCTGCAGTCCTGTCTGCACTTGCTTTTGTTTATAAAAATGTGTCTAATTCCTTTGCAGTAAATACTGCTTGAACCTCCTTCAACACCAAATGGCAAAGTTATTAGCGCCATCAAATGGCACGACGGCAAAAACTTCTTTTTCACTTCGCTAGAAAAAGCCATGATTCACGAAAAACCAAAACGAAATCAGAATCATGCGAATGATAAAATATGACACTATCATTGAAGGATCGATGGAAAAAAAAAGATCAGCGCATTGTAACTTTTGACGAACCACGCTCTGCTGTTGAACATTTAAAATGCAGTGGTTCGAAAAACACATTTATTACAGAGAGATACGCAGATAGAGAAAACGTTTACAGAGGTTATATGTATAACTTTACAACAGATCATAAATAAAACACATGAAACAACCAATCAAAAATAATATAAAGAAAATATAAATGAATAGGATTAAGTTTCAGAATGCATCGGATGTGACAGAAAGCTATAATTCTTTTTAACCAGTAAGAATGCGATTATAAATATTTCAACACAGGCAAAGCACCAGGGGAGCAGAAAGTATTTATATGGTAACCTAGGGATGCATGTAGCTTCCCTTCAGATGGCTTTCCACTTCCCTGGATATTTTCACAAGTGTGACTGAAATTTTGATCTTTTGTGTGGAAATTTCAGCATTTTAGCATAAAACCACATACTGTAGTTTTCATCATAATCATCAGAATCTTGGACTGAGGTTGTTGTACACATGTGGCTCACCTATGAGAATTCGGAAATTGACCAAAACAAGTCGTGAGAGTTTAACTATTACAGCCAAAATCTGGAAGAGTTAGGGGAATTTCATGTGGCAATCACCCAAAAAGTTATTTTTGTGCCAATTTTGGAAACAGATCACTTTCGTGGTGACTTACGTATGGTGTGAGCAGGTCATTCGGGCAGCTGGCATATAGCCAGTTTTCACAGCACCAGTCAGATTGTCTTTCAGAAAGCTAAAGCAAGTTTCAGTAACCTCCAGAGAGTGTGATTCGCATCAAGAACAAGAAATCTGTCTGTGGTACGGTGCATGTGAATAAAAGAAAATTCTGCCTTTTGCTTTGGAGAGATCGAGCTTTTGGGTAATTCAATTTTCTGATATCTTTGGTTAGTCAAAAAAAAGGAAAGCACAGGCACAGATTAAAATTCTGGAGAAAGAAAAAAAAAAAAAAAAAATTGAGCAGAGGTATTTCTTCAATTGGCTTGCGAACAAATCTCGTTTTATGCTAATTTTTATTAGTATTTTTTCTATTAATGTTTTCTTTAAATATTCTAAATTCTCCCCTCCCTACTTTAAAATTATAGTTTTCTTATCTGTGCATCAACAATTTCTTTTTTTTTTCTTTCAGGAGGAAGGGGGGATCTGCTCTTCTAATCAGCATTACATTTAATTTGTATTATACAGTCAAAAGTCGTTAATCCGGACTCCTCGGGACTTCGGCGATTCCGGATTATCAATTTTTCCGAATTATAGATCATCAGTTTAAATCTCGTAAGATGGCATGCAGAAATTCTAAAATTAAAAATATGAAACCGTAATTTATTAAATAAAGAACAATTATGATCTAAAGGGGTATAAAAATTTACAAAAAAAAAAAAAAAGCTTAATATTTATTTGTTTACTTTATTAAACATTTCTCTCAATGTAAGTTGTTTAAGTTGCTTCATTTTATGTGATAATACTTTCTCTTTAATTCTATAAAAAGGCATAATTTCTTGTTCAGTTACAAAGTTCCGCTGTTCAAGTCCCGTGAATTGCTGTGCCGAGAATACCGACTAACTTGTCAATCAAAATTTTTTCGTTTTCACTAACCTCTCTGTCACATTCTTCATGTCTTTATCCATTTTTTGCAGCAATTCCACTTTTTGTTTGTTGGACATCGAAACATACTTTCGTTTTGTAGATCCTTTGGAAGTTCCAGCATCAGAAATTCTATTTGACATAATCGAAAGTTCAAGTTTACTTTTATAAAATTGCTCTTACAGTCTGCAAAAAATAATAAGCGGGATCCAATTCGAAGATTAAGGAACAACGCAATCATTAACATTAACTGAAATAGATAATTAGATCATTTTAGCTTACGCCGTCCGTTATACATTAAACGCGCAGGCGAAAACGTATTCTGCACTTGCGCAGACGCATATGCACAGTAGTCAAGGTATTACGCGCACGCGTAAAATGCCTGTGCGCATGTGCCAACGCGGCGCATGCGCAGAAAGTTTTTAACTTTGAGGTCCGGATTATGGGTGTCCAAATTAATGGACTTAAAAGTCGACTGCTTTGTAAAACTACTTTTACAAACATATAGTTTTTAAACTACTTTTATTTATATATATAAAGTAAAAGTAGTTTCTATATAAACTGCTTTTACAAACTGAATAGAATATAACTGCCAATAAACATTACATGGTTGATTGGCAGTTTTATACTATTCAGTAGGATAGATAACAGTTCTCCCATTACCGTTTTGTAAACAATAACTTCCATTCCAGAATTTATTGTAACATTTTTATTACCATTCATGACTTTATAATTTTTACATAACTAAAGGTGGGGGAAAAAACCAGCGTTTAAAGTTTTATACATTGCATCGAAAAACCGCCGAATTTCATATCTGATATTTTTGTTATTACTTAGATGGAATATATTGTTAAGTATTTCATTTCTTTTGTAAGTGTTTATTATGTATGTAAAATTATTTTTTAAGTTATGCTTTTAAACAATTATATTTGTGCTGACAATTTTGTTATACAGTACAAAGTCCGTAATTCGAACATCCATTATCCGCAATGATCTATAATCCGGACCTCAAAGCCACAAACTTTTTTTTTTTTTTTTTTTTTTTTGTACGCTTTACGCATGCATGTTGGGAGGATGTCTCCAGATACATTAAAAAATGCTTGGCATAATTTATGGCCAGACATATTTCATGCTGAGGACAATGAAAATGATAGCCACGAATTTGAAGGTTTTAGGACATCGCAAACTAAAGGTGAAATTTTCCAGTTATTGAATTTTGTAAAGAAATGTGGAGAAGTGCTAATAAATGAAGATGATGTAACAGAAGTTTTTCATTGCGACGACAATGCACCAATAATCAATCAACGGACGGCGAAATCTGTAGTATGGTTCTAGATCCAGAAAATACCGCTTCCGATAGGTTCAACTTTGTAACTGAAAAAAAAATTATGTCTGTTTATAGAATTAAAGAGAAACACAAAAACAAAGCAACTTAAACAACTGACATTGAAAGAAATGTTTAATAAAGTAAACAAAAAAATATTAAGCTTTTTTTTTTTTTTTTTTTTTTTTGTAAATTTTGATACCCTTTAAATCATAATTGCTTTTTATTTACGATTTCATATTTTTAATTGTATAATTTCTGCATGCCATCTTACCAGATTTAAATTGATGATCTATAATCCGGAAAAAACCCTAATCTGGAATCGCTGAAGTCCCATCGAGTCCGGATTACGGATTTTGTACTGTAAATGTCTTTTGATGTCAGTGACTGCAAATATTTCAAGTGCACAATAAAAGCATATTTACAAGTATCCCTTGGCGAAAATTAGCTATTTTTTTTTTTTTTTTTTTTTTTTTTTTTTTTTTTAGGTACATGGATACCGAGTTTGTGCAATTCTTTGACTTGTTATTTTGGCTTTGTGTAGCAGCGATTTTAGCCCCAAAAATCTTCGATACAAAGACAAAAAAAAAGAAATCAAAGAATTGCACAAACTAGGCATTGTGCACTCCCTTGACTTTATCCATGTACACGTCGACCTATTTTCACTTAAAAAAAAAAAAAAAAAAGGAGAAGTACACAAACTTGCCGTTGCGCACTATCTTGACTTGCCGATAAATGAAACAACTTCGCGACTATAAAAAGGTTACCCTTCAGTCTACTCTAACCAGTGCACTAACAGTCAGTCCTGGTATTATGTACCCTTTTCATGTACCATATTTGACGGCATATGAAACGCACCCTTATTATTTAGAAGGTCATACAGAAGGGAAAAGAGTTACAGTAGTCCACGCGAGAGCTCGGTACCACAATAACTTAAAATGTGGTTTCTTTTAGTTCTCACGTTTCGTAAAAGCCAAATAAACAATCATTGAATGCAATTACTAAACATATTTTTATCAAGCAAAATTAACAAGCGGCAAGCTGTTTTGAGCATGATATGTAAATTTCAATAATGAATAAATGAATGAACGGCAAGCAATCAAACATAATACAAAATAAAGCAGAAACAACAAAAAACACAGATTCAACAGGGTTGTCACGCTACCTGGAAAACCGGGAAAAGTCAGGGAATTCGAAAATTGACCAAAAAAGTCAGGGAATTTAAGTATTTATGTCAAAATCTGGAAAAGTCAGGGAAGTTCATACAATGATCCTGCCAAAAAAAGCGATTCTTGCGCCGACGTCGGAAGAGATAACATTTTTGGCGAATTGCCTATCACGTGAGTGTCTGCTGGCATAGAGCCAATTTTCGCAGCTCCATTAGAAAGGCAAAGCAAGTTTAACGCAACTTTTGGTTTCCAGTATTCTCGAGAATCGCATTTGCAGTGCATGAACTAAAGAAAGTACCTGTTCTCGTATAAAACAAAATGGGTTTAATCTTAGTATACGGTACCATGGAAGTTAGAATCAAAGAATATGTATTGTAAAGAAGGAAAACCTCTCTGCAACAGACGTGGCTCCGTTCCATCATAGAGGGAAACAGCTGTGCATGCGTGATATATCTGCCGCCAAAGCTGGAAACCGGTGTCAAGTTCGAAGGTCACGTTATCAAGAGTTCATTAAATGAACATCCTTTAAAATTTCTTTAACCACTTGCGCTAAAAAGACGTGCCACGCACGTCAAGATGTTTTTGTTTCAAACTGCGAGCGACGTAAACACCACGTCGATAAGCATTTATCGCAAAAATGAAAATAACATGGTGCACACGTCGCCTAACAACGAGATTGTTTATTTCTCGAGTTACAGCTCTGGATTGCACTCGCAGATGCGGAGCGGCGTAAATGAGACACTTTACCACTTGCTAAGCAGCTGTAAGTACTGCTTCACCCCAAAGGAATTTTGGTAAATTTGCCTCAAGTATCACTGCTCTAGCTTTTTCGAGTACAGCTCTATTTGCTCTCTCAGCAACACCATTTAAAAAAGGTGTATAGGGAGGTGCAGAATCTATTTTTACACCTGCATTTTTAGAAACTTCATAATGTTCTCCACTGACATATTCTTTGGCATTGTCACAGCACAGTTTTGTGACAGTTAGATTCAATTTAAAGAATAGGTTAAGTACATCAACAATGTTACTTTTTTTTTTTTTTAGCAGTCTTATTTCCATAAATCACGAGTAGTCATCAATTATAATTGGACCACATATATCAGTGTGTATAGTTATAAACGATTTGGATTCTTTTATGTGAGGACCCTTTCCTATAGGCAATGCACTTTGTTTGTCACAAATGTATGCTTCACAAAATGTTTCTTTTGCAGGAAGATTCATTAGTTTTCATTTTTGATCACAACAGTGTCCTAGTCTTCTGTGCCATAAATCATCATTCTTTACTGCTAAAGATGTGTATAGATTTGGTGAAAAATCACTAAAATATTGCCTACATTTGTCCAAATATCCAAATCTAAAACATTTGTTTTTGGTTTCAATGTAAACTATTTCATTTTTAAAAATTACGGTCAAACTTGCTGCTTCACTACTTTAGACAGAAATTAATTGTCCATTTAATTTCGGAATGTAAAGAACATCTTTTAACATTATTTCAACACCATTCTTAATTTTGCCGCAAATGTCACCAATGCCTTCCAATTCTAAAATTGCCGATTTAGACATGCATTTAACAGTCTTAGGCTTAATTGAGGTAAACCATTCCTTGTGAGAAGTTGTGCCAGAATCGATAATAAATTGATCATGCACAAGATTTTCAGCCACAAAAGATATTGCAGGTGATGCATACTTATTACTATTTGAATTTGCGTGCTTTTTAGGATTATCAAAACATTCACTTTTGAAATGACCATTTTTCCCACAGCTATGATAGACGCAGTTCTTTTTTCTACAGAATTTAGCAGAATGTCCTTTTCTTTTACAATAAATACAAAACAGTTCTTCGTGAGCATTAATAAAAACAGAGTTGTCTATATTTGATTTAGAATACTTATTTTCATTTTTGTAATCGAACATAAGGGATTCAGAATCAATAAGTCTGTTTGTAACAAAATCCAAACTCAAATTATCGCTTGATTGATTTTCTAATAATGCCTTAACATTTTCATATTCCTTTTGCAATGACATTAAAATGTAAATAATAATATCAAAGTCAATTACTTCAGATCCAGAGATGTAAATTACTAACCAAGTTCTTTATGTTGTCTCATTGACACATCTTTAGATTTTCTTATGGTAGCTAAATGTTTACGCATTAAAATTTAACTCACTGCTCCTTTAGCACTATACGTATGTAGCTTGCAGTTTCTTCCATATTTTACATGCTGTGTCTTCACTTTGAAGAGATGCAAGAATATTATCACTTAAAAGTGCAAGAATTAAGGCTTAATCCATTTTTGATTTCAAAACATCTGCAGTCCTGTCTGCACTTGCTTTTGTTTATAAAAATGTGTCTAATTCCTTTGCAGTAAATACTGCTTGAACCTCCTTCAACACCAAATGGCAAAGTTATTAGCGCCATCAAATGGCACGACGGCAAAAACTTCTTTTTCACTTCGCTAGAAAAAGCCATGATTCACGAAAAACCAAAACGAAATCAGAATCATGCGAATGATAAAATATGACACTATCATTGAAGGATCGATGGAAAAAAAAAGATCAGCGCATTGTAACTTTTGACGAACCACGCTCTGCTGTTGAACATTTAAAATGCAGTGGTTCGAAAAACACATTTATTACAGAGAGATACGCAGATAGAGAAAACGTTTACAGAGGTTATATGTATAACTTTACAACAGATCATAAATAAAACACATGAAACAACCAATCAAAAATAATATAAAGAAAATATAAATGAATAGGATTAAGTTTCAGAATGCATCGGATGTGACAGAAAGCTATAATTCTTTTTAACCAGTAAGAATGCGATTATAAATATTTCAACACAGGCAAAGCACCAGGGGAGCAGAAAGTATTTATATGGTAACCTAGGGATGCATGTAGCTTCCCTTCAGATGGCTTTCCACTTCCCTGGATATTTTCACAAGTGTGACTGAAATTTTGATCTTTTGTGTGGAAATTTCAGCATTTTAGCATAAAACCACATACTGTAGTTTTCATCATAATCATCAGAATCTTGGACTGAGGTTGTTGTACACATGTGGCTCACCTATGAGAATTCGGAAATTGACCAAAACAAGTCGTGAGAGTTTAACTATTACAGCCAAAATCTGGAAGAGTTAGGGGAATTTCATGTGGCAATCACCCAAAAAGTTATTTTTGTGCCAATTTTGGAAACAGATCACTTTCGTGGTGACTTACGTATGGTGTGAGCAGGTCATTCGGGCAGCTGGCATATAGCCAGTTTTCACAGCACCAGTCAGATTGTCTTTCAGAAAGCTAAAGCAAGTTTCAGTAACCTCCAGAGAGTGTGATTCGCATCAAGAACAAGAAATCTGTCTGTGGTACGGTGCATGTGAATAAAAGAAAATTCTGCCTTTTGCTTTGGAGAGATCGAGCTTTTGGGTAATTCAATTTTCTGATATCTTTGGTTAGTCAAAAAAAAGGAAAGCACAGGCACAGATTAAAATTCTGGAGAAAGAAAAAAAAAAAAAAAAATTGAGCAGAGGTATTTCTTCAATTGGCTTGCGAACAAATCTCGTTTTATGCTAATTTTTATTAGTATTTTTTCTATTAATGTTTTCTTTAAATATTCTAAATTCTCCCCTCCCTACTTTAAAATTATAGTTTTCTTATCTGTGCATCAACAATTTCTTTTTTTTTTCTTTCAGGAGGAAGGGGGGATCTGCTCTTCTAATCAGCATTACATTTAATTTGTATTATACAGTCAAAAGTCGTTAATCCGGACTCCTCGGGACTTCGGCGATTCCGGATTATCAATTTTTCCGAATTATAGATCATCAGTTTAAATCTCGTAAGATGGCATGCAGAAATTCTAAAATTAAAAATATGAAACCGTAATTTATTAAATAAAGAACAATTATGATCTAAAGGGGTATAAAAATTTACAAAAAAAAAAAAAGCTTAATATTTATTTGTTTACTTTATTAAACATTTCTCTCAATGTAAGTTGTTTAAGTTGCTTCATTTTATGTGATAATACTTTCTCTTTAATTCTATAAAAAGGCATAATTTCTTGTTCAGTTACAAAGTTCCGCTGTTCAAGTCCCGTGAATTGCTGTGCCGAGAATACCGACTAACTTGTCAATCAAAATTTTTTCGTTTTCACTAACCTCTCTGTCACATTCTTCATGTCTTTATCCATTTTTTGCAGCAATTCCACTTTTTGTTTGTTGGACATCGAAACATACTTTCGTTTTGTAGATCCTTTGGAAGTTCCAGCATCAGAAATTCTATTTGACATAATCGAAAGTTCAAGTTTACTTTTATAAAATTGCTCTTACAGTCTGCAAAAAATAATAAGCGGGATCCAATTCGAAGATTAAGGAACAACGCAATCATTAACATTAACTGAAATAGATAATTAGATCATTTTAGCTTACGCCGTCCGTTATACATTAAACGCGCAGGCGAAAACGTATTCTGCACTTGCGCAGACGCATATGCACAGTAGTCAAGGTATTACGCGCACGCGTAAAATGCCTGTGCGCATGTGCCAACGCGGCGCATGCGCAGAAAGTTTTTAGCTTTGAGGTCCGGATTATGGGTGTCCAAATTAATGGACTTAAAAGTCGACTGCTTTGTAAAACTACTTTTACAAACATATAGTTTTTAAACTACTTTTATTTATATATATAAAGTAAAAGTAGTTTCTATATAAACTGCTTTTACAAACTGAATAGAATATAACTGCCAATAAACATTACATGGTTGATTGGCAGTTTTATACTATTCAGTAGGATAGATAACAGTTCTCCCATTACCGTTTTGTAAACAATAACTTCCATTCCAGAATTTATTGTAACATTTTTATTACCATTCATGACTTTATAATTTTTACATAACTAAAGGTGGGGGAAAAAACCAGCGTTTAAAGTTTTATACATTGCATCGAAAAACCGCCGAATTTCATATCTGATATTTTTGTTATTACTTAGATGGAATATATTGTTAAGTATTTCATTTCTTTTGTAAGTGTTTATTATGTATGTAAAATTATTTTTTAAGTTATGCTTTTAAACAATTATATTTGTGCTGACAATTTTGTTATACAGTACAAAGTCCGTAATTCGAACATCCATTATCCGCAATGATCTATAATCCGGACCTCAAAGCCACAAACTTTTTTTTTTTTTTTTTTTTTTTGTACGCTTTACGCATGCATGTTGGGAGGATGTCTCCAGATACATTAAAAAATGCTTGGCATAATTTATGGCCAGACATATTTCATGCTGAGGACAATGAAAATGATAGCCACGAATTTGAAGGTTTTAGGACATCGCAAACTAAAGGTGAAATTTTCCAGTTATTGAATTTTGTAAAGAAATGTGGAGAAGTGCTAATAAATGAAGATGATGTAACAGAAGTTTTTCATTGCGACGACAATGCACCAATAATCAATCAACGGACGGCGAAATCTGTAGTATGGTTCTAGATCCAGAAAATACCGCTTCCGATAGGTTCAACTTTGTAACTGAAAAAAAAATTATGTCTGTTTATAGAATTAAAGAGAAACACAAAAACAAAGCAACTTAAACAACTGACATTGAAAGAAATGTTTAATAAAGTAAACAAAAAAATATTAAGCTTTTTTTTTTTTTTTTTGTAAATTTTGATACCCTTTAAATCATAATTGCTTTTTATTTACGATTTCATATTTTTAATTGTATAATTTCTGCATGCCATCTTACCAGATTTAAATTGATGATCTATAATCCGGAAAAAACCCTAATCTGGAATCGCTGAAGTCCCATCGAGTCCGGATTACGGATTTTGTACTGTAAATGTCTTTTGATGTCAGTGACTGCAAATATTTCAAGTGCACAATAAAAGCATATTTACAAGTATCCCTTGGCGAAAATTAGCTATTTTTTTTTTTTTTTTTTTTTTTTTTTTTTTTTTTTTTTAGGTACATGGATACCGAGTTTGTGCAATTCTTTGACTTGTTATTTTGGCTTTGTGTAGCAGCGATTTTAGCCCCAAAAATCTTCGATACAAAGACAAAAAAAAAGAAATCAAAGAATTGCACAAACTAGGCATTGTGCACTCCCTTGACTTTATCCATGTACACGTCGACCTATTTTCACTTAAAAAAAAAAAAAAAAAAGGAGAAGTACACAAACTTGCCGTTGCGCACTATCTTGACTTGCCGATAAATGAAACAACTTCGCGACTATAAAAAGGTTACCCTTCAGTCTACTCTAACCAGTGCACTAACAGTCAGTCCTGGTATTATGTACCCTTTTCATGTACCATATTTGACGGCATATGAAACGCACCCTTATTATTTAGAAGGTCATACAGAAGGGAAAAGAGTTACAGTAGTCCACGCGAGAGCTCGGTACCACAATAACTTAAAATGTGGTTTCTTTTAGTTCTCACGTTTCGTAAAAGCCAAATAAACAATCATTGAATGCAATTACTAAACATATTTTTATCAAGCAAAATTAACAAGCGGCAAGCTGTTTTGAGCATGATATGTAAATTTCAATAATGAATAAATGAATGAACGGCAAGCAATCAAACATAATACAAAATAAAGCAGAAACAACAAAAAACACAGATTCAACAGGGTTGTCACGCTACCTGGAAAACCGGGAAAAGTCAGGGAATTCGAAAATTGACCAAAAAAGTCAGGGAATTTAAGTATTTATGTCAAAATCTGGAAAAGTCAGGGAAGTTCATACAATGATCCTGCCAAAAAAAGCGATTCTTGCGCCGACGTCGGAAGAGATAACATTTTTGGCGAATTGCCTATCACGTGAGTGTCTGCTGGCATAGAGCCAATTTTCGCAGCTCCATTAGAAAGGCAAAGCAAGTTTAACGCAACTTTTGGTTTCCAGTATTCTCGAGAATCGCATTTGCAGTGCATGAACTAAAGAAAGTACCTGTTCTCGTATAAAACAAAATGGGTTTAATCTTAGTATACGGTACCATGGAAGTTAGAATCAAAGAATATGTATTGTAAAGAAGGAAAACCTCTCTGCAACAGACGTGGCTCCGTTCCATCATAGAGGGAAACAGCTGTGCATGCGTGATATATCTGCCGCCAAAGCTGGAAACCGGTGTCAAGTTCGAAGGTCACGTTATCAAGAGTTCATTAAATGAACATCCTTTAAAATTTCTTTAACCACTTGCGCTAAAAAGACGTGCCACGCACGTCAAGATGTTTTTGTTTCAAACTGCGAGCGACGTAAACACCACGTCGATAAGCATTTATCGCAAAAATGAAAATAACATGGTGCACACGTCGCCTAACAACGAGATTGTTTATTTCTCGAGTTACAGCTCTGGATTGCACTCGCAGATGCGGAGCGGCGTAAATGAGACACTTTACCACTTGCTAAGCAGCTGT